>NC_089780.1:11517665-11557665 GCF_040412425.1 Macrobrachium rosenbergii | reverse complement strand
GAACTGGAGATAAAGCCTCTGCATTTGAAGTTGAGTGCAATATCAGTATATTTTCCCGAGAATTGCCAAAAATAAAAACATATCGCTGTCGTCATACTACGTACTGTGGAAGTTTCCTATGGTGGACCAAGTTTGCTGTTTCCACTCATTTTGCATTTTCAGAAAAAAAGAAGATAAAAATAGTGAGTCAGAGAAAATGCATAATGTTAAACTTGTAGGTTGTAATCGTGTGGGGATTTTGGACAGCAGATGTATTATTTGATATTTCATTTGTGTAAGGAAATTGATATATATTTTAGAGCCTCAGTGAGGATGATAGCCTCTTAGGCTGCCTGAGAGATGAAAGGCGAGAGCATTGGTGTACTTTGTCGCATGAGGACGACTTTTGAGACGAATGAAGATTTGGTGGTTGGAAAGTGAGTATAGCATGAGAAAAAAATACTGATGAGATCTCCAATTTACCGAAGATATGAACGATGAAAGTGGAAGAACACATTTTGGGTGACTGGTCATAGAGGAATAGAAAGGAATGTTTGGGAAATTCGAGGGTAATGTAAGTAGCAGATTTAGTGGTATATACAGAGATAGAGTAGATAGTAGGTGTGGATCGCGTAGAGTAAATGAATATGGGGAGTGCTGTGAGGCGGGCTTTATTTTGGAACGTATGGTATGGTATGCTATGGGGGATAGGGGGTATCGAGAAACAGTTGCCGATGAATGCTTTTAATGTGACTAAATTCGGTGTATTATTACAGTTTCTGACTAGATTTTTTTCAGAACGACCACCGTGCGTCTTTCGAAACGGATTTCCTGTCACGCCCAAGAGGGCATTTTCAACCATGCTAGAGACTTTTTGGAATTATCAATTGCTTCGAAGTAATAGATCAAGCCCTGACCACCGAAGACTATGGATACTAGAGCATAGGGGGAGCAGAAAAACCTACCATCAACACTACACAAGAAACCTATCTGCTTCCGACAGCGACACGACGCCCCATCACAGCGCCCCTGACTACATATGAACATCCCACTTTGAGATCAGCAGAACGAACAAGACCCTATGAATCTCGACCTTATTTCACTCCAGATCTCACGAACCATAGGGCATCGGGGAGCAACCGCCACAGATTTCTGAGAAACCGCCAACCAATGGGAGATGCCCAGTTTTCCAATCAAAAAATCAACGCTCCACTACCTTCGACTTTTGATATTTTTATAAATAAAACTTTCTATTTTACTTGATTCTGTCGAAGAAGAAAAAGACTATTAGAAGAGTTGAACGAATAATGTACAAGATTAATGCAACCAAGGCTGCCATCTTATTAACAAAATATTATTATTATTATTATTATTATTATTATTATTATTATTACAGCTTCTCACTTCATTTTACTATGACTTTCTGCTTGTATTTCAGAATCGCTTTATTATTATTATTATTATTATTATTATTATTATTATTATTATTATTATTATTATTATTGTAGTTTTTGGCTTCATTTTACTATGACTCTCTGGTCATATTTCTGATTCACTTTATTATTACAGTTTTTGCCTCCATGATTTGGCTATGACTTCCTGGCGGTGTTTTTTATTCTCCTTATCATCATTACAGTCTGTGATTGGACGATTTGACAATAGCTCCCTGGTCGTATTATTCGCATCATTATTGCAATTTTTGCCTAAATGCCGATTACGGCGAGCTGATGTCTCTCTTAAAACGTTTGGACGCATTCCACGTTATCAGTGGAAGTTGTTGTGGAGTCTGCGATTTTTCATGCGATTAGAAAACAGGAAATTTTTGGCCGAATTGGGAACTCGGCGTCATTTCTGATTTGGGGGACATCGTCTGCAGATTGAAACCACGAAGTTTGAAGGGCCCTCGGACAATATTGGACGATAATGGAAGTTGGAGAGCTCTTTGCCAATTAGGGAATGATATGAATTGATGTTCCGCGTTTCTTCACCGTGGGGGATTTTTTCCACGTATTTAGCATTTGCAGTCGTATTGCAACGGTCGTTGCAACGGATGTCTAATGTTATGTGATTGTCTTCATAATACATTTGGCTACCTATATCTGCTGTTGAGTTTGGTCTTGAAATAACGCTGAATTTTCTTTTAATTAATGACAAAACGCTGTACACATTAAAATGACAAAACTGATTAACAGCTCTCCTAGGGCTGGCCCGGATAGACTTATTTTAAGTGGCTAAGAACCAGTTATTACCATGAACGGGACCTCATAGTTTATTGGTAACCACATTACAGAAATGAATTTCTATCACCAGAAAAAATCAGCAAATATACCACGAACAAGGTAACCTTTTTGTGATGACGTAAGCAGTTAACTGAACGTATTGTTATTACCGTTATTTAACGGTTTAGCAGAGACACGTTCGTCTGTGAGTTAATCAAGCAAGGCTAGGTCTGATCAGTATTTTCACGTGTGGTCACTGTGGGTATCAGATGCCTTACGGCCGGGCATTTGTCTATTAATCATTCTTGGGGCAGGCGGGAAGGTAGCGACTTCACACCATGAATACTTGTTGAATATCGGAAGGACAACACGCCATGATGTATGTGTATATATACTGTATATATACATATGTATACATATAATATATGCGTAATATATTTAAATATATAAATTATATATATATATATATATATATATATATATATATATATATATATATATATATATATATATATATATATATATATATATATATATATATATACACACACACACACATACACACACACACACACACACACACACATACACATTAGTAAAGCACCCTTAAAAAAAGAAGTATCGTTTCACCTTTAATGGCATTCCTCGTATCAGATCCTTCCCGCATTCTCACTTATTTATAATCTTTCCCTCATGAAAATATAGAGTACAACCGACTACTCCAATTTCTGTAACAATTTAATGACTGGTTATTATGACGTCAACGATATTGGAGAGTTTCCTGACAGCAGTCGGAAAAGACATATTCGGAATGAATAATAATAATAATAATAATAATAATAATAATAATAATAATAATAAGAGGATGTGGTTTTTGTCGTCAGGAAGAGGAATGGTTCATCTGACAGGATATCTTAATGACGTCATTACTGTCGAATGGAGGTTCCTTTCACGGGATGGAGCCTCTCAATT
This sequence comes from Macrobrachium rosenbergii, assembly GCF_040412425.1. Lineage (NCBI taxonomy): Eukaryota > Metazoa > Arthropoda > Malacostraca > Decapoda > Palaemonidae > Macrobrachium > Macrobrachium rosenbergii. Next base: position 11,554,495 of record NC_089780.1, on the reverse strand, counting down.
CTCTTCGTTCCTTTTCTCATTTTCTCTCTCTCTCTGTTTATCAACTCTTTCTCCTCTCGGTTGGTTTCTCTTGTCCTCTCTTCTCTTTTTCATTCGTTCGTTCCGTTTTCGTTGGACTCCTGGTGATAGAAGTAATATTTTATTTTATTATATTCAAGGCTCGATTCATTCGCTCTCTTTTCGTCGTGAATGAATAACTTTCTTTGGGTAAAAGGAATTTTATTCATATTCAGGAAAGTTTTTCATCTCATTCAAAGTGAATGAAAGGAGGTGAGTGACGCCAGTTGCCTCTGTGGACGAAAAAAGGGGGTAATATTCGTCGTTTTCCAGTCTTTAATTTTTTTTTTTTTCCGGTGATAATTATGATCTTGACGTCGGCTTTGATTGGATTTTGCCCCAATCTCTTTGGATTAATGAACTGAATTCCAATCATTTATCGTTGAAACTTAGATAATTGGCATTGCTGATACGTAAATCTTCTTGTTGGAGAACCTCGTCACCAGGGGAATTTATCTTCGATAAATTACTTGAAAAATGATAATTTACATTTGACTTTAACTGTAATTCTGATTTACACAGTCGTCGGGAGGATACAAAATTACTTGAAATAGTCATTTACATGTGAATCCTAGCTGTAATTGTGATTTACACAATCGTCAGGAGGATACAAAATTACTTGAAATAGTAATTTACATTCGACTCTTAACTGTACTTATGAATTACACGATCGTCAGGAGGATACAAAATTACTTGAAATAGTAATTTACATTCGACTCTTAATTGTGATTATGAATTACACAATCGTCAGGAGGATACAGGATTACTTGAGATAGTAATTTACATTAAGCAACGGTAAAAAATTATCAACACAAGCGTCAAGAGAAATTCTGTTTGATTATCAGTCATAACTTGTAAGTGAATATAGAACTTCAGTGAACTCCCGCAGTTCATGAGGCTTTGGAGAGTGTAATACAAGCTTTTCACAGTGCCAACATCCAGGTCCTTTTGATGCCAATCTACCCTGTGTTAAAGGTCATCTTAATCCGTGAAATGCTGATGATGTTCCTTGAAGTTTGAGAGTTGCTGTGATGTTGCAAGTTTAAAATGTTTATTTTTTTTATTTTTTCAGACATATATAATACTTACATTTATTATTTGTGTAATTTATTATTTATTAGTTTATTTTGTCTAATTTGTAATTAAACAATTAATTTGTTGCCATATTTTCTTTATTTATTTATGAATAAACGAATTAATTATTTATTTGGGAACCCGTCTATTATGAAAACAATTCATGATGCTTTTCACATATTGGAAGCGTGGTTCTCTTATTATAATGGTTTTGAAAGGGAACAAAAAAGAGCTTTCGTAAAATGGATCACTGTGGATTTACCATTTAATTTTTCACATGAATAAAACGTTAATATGAAAGTTTGTAATTTTATTTCCAATAACGCTCCAGATCTTTTGACTAAAAATATTGCGTTGGATTTATGGCGTATATCCGCAGCAAGAACGAATTCATTTCGCATTGCACTGAGTGCCCTGCGCCGGAATCAGACCGGTATTTTGTTCGTATCCGACGATTCTGTATTTTAATCACGGTGTTTGCAGTAGATTCCATCAATGCTGGGTTGCTCATATTGGTCTCTTTTTATTATTTTCCCAATTTTTTCTGAAGTCAGCCAGTTTAGTAAAGCTCCCTGGGCGTGCCTGTTCCGTTCGTTTATCGGATTTGCGTTGTAATTTAAACCCTTTTAAATAATTAATAAAACTTCGGAATTCCTGTTTTTGAAGACAACCGTTTTTGAAGCTTGCAGCCTGTACACTGCCTTAGAATTCTTTAGAACCCTTCACTAGTAATGTATATCAAAACAACTACGTGGAAGGGTGATATTTAATTTTTATGGAATAATTCAGTGTCGAAATTACGACTTGTAATGAGGAGCGTGGGGGGACCAGCTACAATTTTCCAGCCTATAGACACAAAAAAAAAGAACCTTAGGCCCCCGCAGGGTACTTAATGTAATTATTATTCTTTGTAACTACTCGGAATCGAGGGCGCCTGTAATCAACTCATACAGGTGACTAACATGTATAAATTCTCAGGTTTGGACGGGAATTAGGTACCCCGCAAACCTAGCTAATTCTACCAGCTTATTCAGTGAATAGAAAATCATCCATCCTCAGCAGAGATTTACTCAACGCTTTTATAAATGAGACCAATAGTCGTCACGAGACCTCAGGGAGAACGGCTGATAAAAGTGAGTAAATGGCAGTAATAGGGAAGGGAGAATGAATAATAATATTACACACTGCGGCTGTATCAGAGAGTCAAAGAAAGGAGAGAGAATGATAAGTGAGAGAGAGAGAGAGAGAGAGAGAGAGAGAGAGAGAGAGAGAGAGAGAGAGAGAGAGAGAGAGAGAGCTTGATTATGAGACCTGGAACGCATTTAACTGGGTCCGGCCTACGCGGCAATTACCGGCCGCATCAAATTGCAAACTATTATCTAGTTTGCAATTTGCAGCAGCAATAATTTAATCACAGTAAACTTCTGCCACACCAACCACACAAGAAGCTTGCAGAGTGCGGAAGACAGTACTGACCGAGTTTATAAAGCAATTAAGTACAGATCATCAGCATTTCTGTTATAATTTTCCTGTCGAACAAAATTTGTTCAAGCTAAAATAGCGTCACCTCTCTCTCTCTCTCTCTCTCTCTCTCTCTCTCTCTCTCTCTCTCTCTCTCTCTCTCTCTCTCTCTCTCTAAATATAGGCATATATATATATATATAATGAAATTTTTATCACACCGTGATTTATATACAATCATGAAGCTACAAATGTGGTTTAATATCCAGTTCACGCTACTTCGGGAATATCCCCAGGGGAATTATCACCGAAGGGGAATTTTTTAAGTGACAAATAGATCATATACCGCCATATCTCGAGCCCTCGGCATAGTATATATATATATAATACAGGGAGAGAGAGAGAGAGAGAGAGAGAGAGAGAGAGAGAGAGAGAGAGAGAGAGAGAGAGAGAGGTGATGCTATTTTAGCGGGTGTTGTTAGAAATTTTATTATTGCTATCGTCTTAGCCACAGCAATTCTGTCTTGTTTGTTATATAACTATAATAAGCCTTGACTTGAGTTTGGTAGAACACACACAGCTCTAAAAAAACAAGTCAGACTGCAAGCCTGAATTTTCAAAAAGGTGGTGTACAATAATGCTTCTGATGTTGCATCTAATAATAATAAAAGTGTACCACCCTTAATATATCTCTAAAAATGCACTAAAATCCGTCAAATTTTACGAATACTGCCGTCCTCATCATTAGAGGGATTGATTTCGTCATACTGTTGTTATTCCGGTCTAGGTGGTCATTGGGAGGGCTTGGAATCAGCAGGCATATCCTAGAACTCTCTTTGAAACTGGAAAATCCAGACGCCAGAATCTTCTGGAACCTATCCCTTTAAGGGAAATTTTTTTATCATTAAGCCATTTACCCTAATAGAAAGCGCCGCCAGAAAAAATGAAGAAACAGTAAGCAGTCATCACACGCATTTAAACATCTAAACCAGAACTGAATTAACTTCATAAGAAATTTACTTGACACGGCCTCTGAATACCCTTGCGTCAGCCTGCCTGCCTCTCTCTCTCTCTCTCTCTCTCTCTCTCTCTCTCTCTCTCTCTCTCTCTCTTTTGTGTGAGGCATCCTTCCTGTCTGGCCATTTGTTCCCTCATCACCAGTCCGACCGAATTTTTTACGACAACAGCTGCCCGATATGACGGGCGAGAGTGTGCATAAGAAATATGACTCGTTAAAAGCAGCTGGTATATATATATATATATGTCTATATATATATATATATATATATATATATAGTCTGTGTGTATATATATTATATAGGTATAAATAAATTTATATTATATATATATTTTTTTATATATATGTAGACATATAACAACTATTATTGAAAGCTAGAGTGCTTTAAGTCATTATAAATATATATATATATATATATATATATATATATATATATATATATATATATATATATATATATATATATATATATATATATATATATATGGTATGGACATACATACATACATACATACATACATAAATACACAAACGCACGCGCGCCCTCATTTACCAACTCTCCAATCGAGCTTTTGATAGTAGCACTCAATGGTAATCACTAATGAGACAAATTTCCAAAAATCTTCCTCTCCAGCCTTCTCTCTCTCTCGGCGTCGGGGAAAAAAGTAGGTGATGACAAGATTGTCATTGATGGCTTCCATAAAGAAGCTGTCGATCATTAGGGTCGAATTCCCAAATTTTCTTGAAGTTTATTCGAGGGACCTAAATGATTCCGGAATTTACTGGCTTCATTAAAGGCATAAGCGATTTTTTTTTTTTTTTTTTGAATTCATCAAGTGGATGGGAAGCAATCAGTCTCATCTCCCCGGCGTCAGAAAATGGGCTGGATTATGGTCATTATTATTATTATTATTATTTCTCCCACCGGGGAAAAGAGCAGATGGAACTTTATGAGAGAGAGAGAGAGAGAGAGAGAGAGAGAGAGAGAGAGAGAGAGAGAGAGAGAGAGAGAGAGGGAGGGGGCTGGAAATCCTATTTGACCTTTTGGAGTTGTTGAATATTTTTTGACGGAGGAAGTTTTTATATGGAAATCTGTTAAATTTTGTGCTTCATTTATATATATATATATATATATATATATATATATATATATATATATATATATATATATATATATATATATATATATATATATATATATGTGTGTGTGTGTGTGTGTGTGTGTGTGTGTGTATATATATATATATATATATATATATATATATATATATATATATATATATATATATATATAAAAAAGGAAATCCATGATAATGTGAATAAACTAAAGATATATATATATATATATATATATATATATATATATATATATATATATATATATATATATATATATATATATATATATATATATACACATACATATAATTTTTCATTATTAGCTTTCGATACCCAATGCTAGCTTTATCAAACTAATACAACATTACAGCGGAGTTTCAAGACATGCACTGATGTCATAAAACTAAAAGCAAGCAACTGGTGAGGCGTGATTATTATGAATCAGTCAATCAGCTAATTAGCTAACAATCTTCCAGCATCGTCGAAGAGTTCTCTAGAAGTTGTACCATTCAAAGCATCCGGGGAATCACTTGGGATTGATCTTGCAGCATAGTGACTCGCAAAGAGGGGGTGTTTGTCTGTAGGAAAAGAATGCTCATATAATTTTGATTTTGATTTTGATTTTTCCGTAAATCACGGAAGTCTGTTTTTATGTATGTTGTATTCCATTTGGAATGACCAGATATAAATTGTATTCCAGTTGGAATTAACAGATATAAATCGTATTCCAGCTGGAATGACCAAATATAATTGTATTCCAGTTGGGATGTCCAGATATAAATTGTATTCCAGTTGGAATGACCAGGTATGAATTATATTCCAGTTGGAGTGGCCAGATATAAATTGTATTCCAGTTGGAGTGACCAGATATAAATTGTATTCCAGTTGGAATGACCAGATATAAATTCAAAGTTGTTCTCGCCACCTGTAGAGATTCTGGACAAATCAGAGACATCGGTAGAGTTATAGACAGATGTTTGATCAAGTGCTCAGTCAAGAAATTAAGTCTTGTGGTGTCAGACATCTTTTAAATAGCTAATATTTCTGTTACTAGTTTGCAATTGACTATTCTTTTGCTTTCAGCTACCAAGGAATAAAGCATTCGTCTGGCAGGAAATTTAGGCAGTCTCCATAATTGCAGTATTTGAGGTTTTAGGGTTGAAAATATATAAAAAATATGATTATTTACTTTTCATCTCTAAGTTTTGCGGTTGGAAGCTTAGTAAATATTTGACAAAATGATTCATGAGACTTAATTTTCACTAGTACTTCTTTATTGATCAGTTTGAAATGAATTGAGTTTAAAAACAACGTTTTATCTGTTTTAAACATATACTTTAACAAATTAATTAAATATATATATATATTTAATTAATTTGTTAAAGTAAATTTTCTAAACAGCTAAAAAGTTGTTTTTAAACTCAGTTCGTTTCAAACCGATGTGTGTGTGTGTGTGTACTTAATTATTTTGTTCAAGTAAATGTCTTAAGCTGCTAACAAGAAGGAGAAATGGCCACACGGGCAGAGAGACTTCACTAAGGTGCCAGCTCTTCCCTTGAAGCCGATCTTTGCAGCTGCGCTGTTGATTTTAATCTAGGACATAATTATATCTTACGTAAGGTCTGTATTTGAAGATACCATCTCCTCTTCAGCCTTTGCGATTAATCGGGCAAAGAGGAGGATGAATTAACCATATTCTTATTCTGGATTTTTTTTTATGTCATTTTTTCCCCCTTTTCTCCATTACATCAAAAGGGCGGTATCGCTCTTGTGACGTCCGTTCTTTCTCATTATCTTTCCGTGCGATCTCTCTCTCTCTCTCTCTCTCTCCATAAGAGTTTATCTTTGGGCTCGATCATCCAGCAGGCAAAGCCGACAAAGTTAAGGCCTTCTTTTCCAGAGATCGATAAAAAAAAAAAAAAAAAAAAAAAAAAAAATGAAACCCCCAAAAAAAAAAAAAAAAAACTGCATTACTTTCCAGGGAGGAGAACCTGTGGTACTGAAGTGTAAGGAAACTTTTAGAGGAATTGGGTTCCTCGAGAAACTTTTTTTTTTTTTTTTATTTTTACTCCTGGTACTGTTTTTTTTTTTTCTCTCTCTCTCTCTCTTTCTTTCTTCCTCGCTTTACTTGTAGTATGTTCAGGCGTTTCGAGGATTTTTCATGTCCTGCCGACTTTAATTAGGGTGCATGCTGGTGCCTCTCTCTCTCTCTCTCTCTCTCTCTCTCTCTCTCTCTCTCTCTCTCTCTCTCTCTCTCTCTCTCTCTCTCTCTCTCTCTCTCTCAGTGATTATACATATATATTGTGGTTGTATGTGTATGCATTTAGATGTAAAGGAGAGGTTGAGACAATAAATGGAGAAGTTTTATGGTGGAATAATTTGATAGCTAATAATTTTCCTCATTCAGAACGTTTTGCAGTTTGAATTCCCTCTTGTTATTTTGTGCTGTAATACTGTAATGAAGGCTTTCAAAATCATGCAATTTAGTGAACGTAATACATTTATGATTTATATTGTTGTTGCATGACGAATGCAGAATTTAATGAAATCACTTCCACTGCTTAAAACTTTTGCTCTTTTTCTCTTAAGTTCAAACTATCGTTTGTTAATCCCCTGGCGAGTTGGACGGTTGTTGTAACTTTGAAATTCCTAATCATTTATTTCTTGAATTTCCGTCACGAAGAACGGTAGACGAACAGGAAAATGTCTCTCGTCACTCGATCTTCAACATTTAAACGTTTAATCTCCTTTTGCAGTTTACTATAAAAGTGGTGATATTAATTTACAGAACAGTATTCGTTCATTTATCTTTTATCTTGTTTGTATATTGTAAGCCGTAATGTACATACCCTAACTCCCAGCTGAATGAAGTCTCTCTCTCTCTCTCTCTCTCTCTCTCTCTCTCTCTCTCTCTCTCTCTCTCTCTCTCTCTCTCTCTCTTGTATACACATACCCTTCACACATTCAGGCATTGTATGTATGCATGGTTGTACTCATTCGCAAGCCTACGAATGTTTTTGATACCTGCTTTTTTGCATTGTCCTCCCGGCACACTTACAATGCATATGTGCACATGTGAATGCACAAGTTTGGAATCCATCGAGTTCCGATATTGCGCTGTCAATCCTGGTGTTGTCCAGTAGTCATTATATACTGTATGAAGTCATGATTATACGCCATCCGGCAGAAATGAGCAGACCTTAGATATAAATTCTTTATTCTATGGACTTAGATTCTACCTTATCTTGCCAAAAGAATCGATTTTTGCATGTGAATCAAAACGCCTTTCAACCTATAGTTTGGTCGTTTTTCCTACATGCCGTTCCAAACATATGACGAAGAATAAAACCTGTTTCGGAGTTATTCCAACAGTATTGGAGGTTTTCGTCTGTAACGGACGGCAGGTGATTCCCTGTTCCAGTTCGGAACATTCCTATTAATATTGATTTGTGTAGATATCTGGCCCAGCATATAAATATCTGGTTTGCGTTAGGTCGTGCGTGATCACAGTCCCCACCATCCCCCTTCTCTCTCTCTCTCTCTCTCTCTCTCTCTCTCTCTCTCTCTCTCTCTCTCTCTCTCTCTCTCTCTCTAGCATGCGATCACATGCTATGTCACACATATCCGAAGGTCAGATTACAAGTAACACAATACTTTAAAAAGGACTACAGCATCAGTAGCATTAAAGAATGATTTGAGATCAAAATTACATATAATTCGAAACAAAATAACTTAGGAAGACATCAGCTTTGTAGCCAACAGAATATTTATTACTATTATCAGAACATTGTACAAAAAATAAAATTTTTATATCCTTATGCCAATAGATGAAAAGTATAACCTTATATGTGTATGTTACAAGAGTATATAACAAGTGTTTTTGCCCTTAATGAAAACGAAGTGAAAGGGTTAGATCTCGAGGAAATCCTTATCATTATCTTCAGACCTTTATCATTATCTTCTTGAATTAGAGATGATAAGGGAAAATTATGCCGTGGCCTGGAAGGGTACAGAATTTATTTATGAATCTAGTTATGCAAGTGACATGATGACAAGGTAACATGAACAACATGTGGTGGTAAAGTGGGCTATGATTGAAGATCTCAAACTCAGAGAAGAAGCTTAAGAGTTTATAAATTCCGAGATTCCAAGAATGGGGTCAGGTTATTATTGTTATTATTTCGATAGAAGAAACCTGTTCACATAGAACAAGCACACCAAAGGGGCCATTGACTTGAAATTCAAGTTTCCAAAGAATGTTGGTTCCACACTGCAGCAGTAATTGATCATGACACAGAGCCAGTGATTTTTCATCGCCCTGGGGGAGACGCGAACCCGCGACATCTGAGTGGCATGCCACGACACTAAGCACTGTACCAGCGGACCTTAATAAAGTATTCCTTAGATGTCATCTATGTATTGATGAGAACTAAGTAAAGTAAAACGAGAACTTGTTTGAAGTTATGTCAAGACACGAGGGAGATTTGTACAGACTTACACGTACGGGAAACAAGCGAGGCTAAAAAGTGGCTAATAAATAAAATGTGTGGAAGAAACTTGAGCAATAACTGCAAGGAAAAGTTGTATGGAAGGAAATAAAAAGAAAAATAACGTGTAATGCGTATGAGTAAACGGAATTTGGAAGTGTATCAAAATCTGGTGGTGTTTTGCTTTTGAAGTGAACTTTTTTTTTTTTGTCGATAAAGTGGGTATTTTTAATGATCACTAAATAGGAGAGAAGAGAGTAAGATTTGACTGACGCATGCGTGGAAGTGATAATGCACATCATGGCAGTGATGTGAGCGGAAGGGGACATTTTAATTAAAAAGTCGATGAACAGAGATGTACCTGAAGTTGGCAAGTTTACACGTATGTGGCTGAGATATCTGCCAAGTTTGTGTAAGATAACTGAATAAGCTTCGTTGTGATTTAGTTCTTTCCTTACATCTTCGGTCCACAACCCCGGTTCCAGTGGACTCCTGCGTCTTAGGTTAGAGTACATGCTTATCCAACCGATACTTCCTAGGGTAGCAGTTTCCCAGTAGAACTGCCAGTTAAAGCCGCTGTAGAATTTATTGATTAATTCACTGAACTGGTAAATGTAAATGTTGCAGACCTCAAAAGACATATAGACAGTGCTCAGGTCGTAGCGTAGTTACTGCCATCTCTGTAACTTAATTCAAGTTTGTGGACTGATCATTTTTAAGCGGTTATTGTGAAAGTTTTCTGTTCATGTTGTTTATCTCTGGTTAATCACGTAAGTGGTAGGTATGTCAGGTGTTGATGTATACAATACAATGGCGTTGGTAGGCACTGATATTTGCACTGTGGAGGTTTTGACACTAGCAATATTTGGCAATGGGATTTCCAACTCCTTCATAAGTATAACCATAACAACGGAGTGTAATGTACAATGTCAAACCTTTCTTTTTTTATTTTTTACTACTTTAACAACAAAAAATATATATATAGCAACGTATGTATATATATATATATATATATATATATATATATATATATATATATATATATATATATATATATATATATACACACATAGTTTGCAAAACAGTTGCGTTTCCTCAAACTGCTACCGCAGAATGAATGACATTTTGACGAACTTTCTCATAATCGTGATCGTACGCCGAGCCCTTTTTATGAACAAAGTTTCTGTAGCATTCAGAGCCGCAGTTATGAATATATAATATTATAATCCAGTTTTTTTCCCCCTGGGGAAAAATAAACTAATAGCAAAACCATGTAAAAGAATTATTGCCGCATGAATGGCTTTAAGAGGAAAGTTTTGCTATTGTGATCTGCCGAAATAAAAGTTGAAAGTTGAATTTCATGTGGAAAATAAAATGACAATCAGGAAAACGCGAGTAATTGAGATTCGGTTGGATGAGCGTCACCGCCGGATGAATGTTGATCCGAGTTCTGAATTGCCGGCCGCGACCGAATGCCTGAGAAAGTAGAAGGGGAAAGTTTTGCTGACGCGGCATTAGTAATCGAAGGGAATTGTTTAATTTTCGGGCCCGTGACGTTCTTCGTCCTTAGTCAAAACATGAAATTGGTTGGTGTGAAATTATATACCAGGTTACGTTGTTTTAGGAGATAGGGCAAAGAACGGTTCTATGACTGTTTATGCCAAATGTTATTCTGATACTCTTAATAAAATTCACAAAAGGGAACTGAAAGTGAAAAAGCGAATTTTAATCAACTATTCGAAGTTGCTGATTTTTATTATTGTGGCAAAAGTACTTCTGAGCAAAATGAATGCTTATTAAAAATAGTACGCTGTTGTGAACTCGTGATGTGATACAGCAGTGTGAAACGAAAACTTTGCAGATGAGATCTTTTGAATGCGTTCTCAGCTAAATGAATTTTAATTTTTAACTTTTTATTAAAATTTTATTCTTGCTGTTGTTTTCTGATGTCATGCGGGTAGAAGTCAAGTCCTGAAATACCACTATTGGAGGGAATTTATTAACTTTTTGGGCCCAATGTAATAAAAGTATTTCACTTCGTATTATATAAACTTACAGATACGTAATGCCCCATTCTCTCTCTCTCTCTCTCTCTCTCTCTCTCTCTCTCTCTCTCTCTCTCTCTCTCTCTCTCTCTCTCTCTCTCTCTGCAGGGAGATGTTAAATGAACGAAAAGGTACGCTGATACTCTTTTTATACGGAAAACTCTATTATTGTCCTGCGAAATAACTGCATATTATTATTATTATTATTATTATTATTATTATTATTATTATTATTATTATTATTATTGTTATTATTATTATTATTATTATTCTATGTGAGAGGCAATTTCGTGTAGGTTGTTGTTATTATTATTATTATTATTATTATTATTATTATTATTATTATTATTATTATTATTATTATTATTATTATTCTTTGTGAGAGTCAATTTCGTGTAAGTTGTTGTCCAGTGCTGATCGTACCATCTGTGGCATACGGACACATTACTGTTTTTCTTTTACAGTTATAAAACTTAAAATCGAAAGAGAAAATGCCCTGTTAGCGTCAAACGTTTGCCATTTCCACAAACAATTGCATGGGCGTCACTCCCTCCCTCCCCCACCCTAATTAACGGCCCACAACCTCCAAATATAACGTCCAAGAACGTCCCTCTAAGCTCAGCTGTCACTCAGTCGCTGTCGTGGCCAAATGATTGTTTGTGAAAAATGACGACGCGTTTACTATTTACTCTGTGTTCCCTGCTTTTGATGGGAAAATCTTGGGTCATGAAGGCAGATGGGCATCGTCTTTCGAAATCCATTGTACCCCTGTGGACCTGTTTAGCGAATCGGTTACCTGGTAGTTGGTGAGATGTAGTGTGTCAGAATTGGGGTTGAAATGCCCTGGCGTTAGCATTGTAAGGGGGCTTTCCAAAAGTTGTGTATATATATATATATATATATATATATATATATATATATATATATATATATATATATATATATATATATATATATATATATATATAGAGAGAGAGAGAGAGAGAGAGAGAGAGAGAGAGAGAGAGAGAGAGAGAGAGAGAGAGAGAGAGAGAGAAGATACACATACACAGACATACATATATATATATATATATATATATATATATATATATATATATATATATATATATATATATATATATTTTTATATATATATATATATATATTCTATTACGGAAGCATATGCATTTAAATATGCCCTGTCTTGAATTCTCGAAATACTCTTCTCCCCAGGGAAATTCCTTGATATGCCAGCATTGTGTTAGTTTTGAATCTATTGATTTGTTATCGAAAACGGATTTCTTGCCCCTCTCTGGAAATTCCTTCCAGCTGGCTGTACTGTAACTCTCATTCATTAAGAATATGCAGTTGCCAGAAGAATAACATTCGCATTTTGTTGGAGACAGCATGCGGTGAAAGAACTTGCCTTTTCTACAAATTGAAAGGTTATTGAAAATCTTTTTGTATCATTTTCATTGTACTGTAAGTTGTGTTATACAGTATTTATCCACCAGCAAAATCGCACATTCACTCACGTTGAAGTTGAGTATACCTTAGTTTAACCAGACCACTGAGCTGATTGACAGCTCTCCTAGGGCTGGCCCGAAGGATTAGACTTATTTTACGTGGCTAAGAACCGATTGGTTACCTAGCAACAGGACCTACAGTTTATTGTGGAATCCGAACCACATTATATATAGAAATAGATTCCTCTAATTCTTCATTGGCCGGTCGGAGATTCGAATCCGGGCCCTGATTCACACCAGTCCAACGTGTATATATATATATATATATATATATATATATATATATATATATATATATATATATATATATATATATATATATATATAAACCATTAATATTTTTTCCCTTAATATAAACTATTAGACCCCAAACACTTGTATGTATTGTATACGAACCCCAGTTTAGAAATCTTCACAATAATAGCTTAACAGCAGTGTGTCACCTCTGTTTTGTAAACTTTCGTTATCCATTATCCATCCATCTCTGGGGATCCAATCCTCCTTCCTTCCAATACTTCTGTTTTCTAATCCCTCTTGTCTTCCCTCTTTTACCCTCTTAATTGTCCTCCTTACACCCTTATCTGTAACTGCCTGTGACTTCCCAAACTTATCATAGCCCTTCTACTCGTAGGCCATCGCATTCTGCCCACTCTTTTATCTTCCGCGTCTACAAAACCCTCAAAATACTTGCACACTCGACTTCTACAAAACTCTCAAAATACTTGCACACTCGACCCAAGACTACAGTCAGTTGAAACAGCATCTCTCCATTTCCATCTTCTGATGCGAGATGAATTTGCTCACCATCCCTTTGACTTTATATTGCTTTGTCTGTTGTACTGCTTCTGCATCTTGAAGTTCTTGCTTGCCAGTATCCTTTTCTGTAATTATTCGCCTTCTCTTTTTCTCTCAGCTTCGTCTTAACCGCCTTATCCATTCTTTTATACTTCTCTGAAAAGTCCTTGTTTTATTATGCAGTTGCAGTTCAGAGAATTGAGTTTTATTCTTCACCAGACTTATCAGTTCCTCATTCAGCCACTCTTTGTTTTTACACCTTTATTCATTTTATTTTTAAAGCACAAACATTGCATGCTGATTCCATAACCGTATACTGGGATTGTAGACACACTCACTGCATATATTTTTTTTCATATACTTCTTTCCATATATCCTCTTTACCAGTCGATTTTTATCTTGATTACCCTTTCAGCTATATTTTTATCCCGTCCTATCCACCTTGAACTTCGTTCTATCATGACGTATGCTCGAACCAAATAATGTCCAGATATATCTCCAGTCAGTCGTCCTCTTACCCGTATGTTCATCAAATTGCTTTTCTGCCTACACTGAGCCAGTTATCTATTAAAATATTTTCTTGGTCCTTTCCTGTTTGCCCAGTGTACTTTTGTATGAATTTTCACAAGACTGGGTTTTAATTTACTTAATATTCCATATCTGTCAACAGCTCATCTGTTTCTGTCACCCACATTTGCATTAAAGTCACCTAGCACGGCATTCAACCTCTAAACTAAATAGTTTCTGTAATTATTATTCAATTATTTCTCTCCATTATATATATATATATATATATATATATATATATATATATATATATATATATATATATATATATATATATGTGTGTGTGTGTGTGTGTAATTATGCATACATACACAAATACATACATACATACATATATATGTATTGATATTTATAGTGGTTTTGATACGTTCCATACGTGTATTTCTGTATTTTTGGGGGAGTTAAATTGTTCCCCTCCCTTCAAACAAGCGTACCAGAATCTTTATTTAACAGAAATCTATTAAAATTTAGCATTCCATAGGCCCGCTACAAAATTTATGAAATTCCGTGAACCCCTGTAACCTTATTATGTTTATAGCTGTATCTCGATAATACAATCTTTATTGTTTTAGAAGCCCCCCAAAAGCCTAATCACATTCCACATCATAAACGTGAAACATTCTACCAGCTCGAACGATGCAAAGTATTTAGGAAAGTATTTCCATAATGAAAATGGATGTGTATAGACGTTTGCAAAATGGAACATCTTTATTCGGAAAGATTTTTTTTTTTCTTTCATCAGCAGAGGGGAATGTTTCAATATTGTACCTTCCATGTGAGAGCTTCTCTATAGTCATATATATTCCACGTGTCGAGAGAGAGAGAGAGAGAGAGAGAGAGAGAGAGAGAGAGAGAGAGTGCGTCAGGATATGAAAATTGGCTCTGGTGGGGATGGGATTTTTCGCAAGGATTTAGGTACCAAATCAACATTACCGATATTTAAAGGCTTCTCTGTCAGTAATTTGGCAACACTGCTGACTCGTTGCCACGCAGGTAAATACTCGACTCGTTTTCAGTGTCATATCAATATATGATTGTTTGTAAGACGTGCACTATATTAATTTAAAATTATTTTTTTAGTAATCATATTTTCCTCAATGTCTGAAAATAATTTAACTTGAAGGACGACACGTTTCCAGAATTATGTTAATGTCCTCTGTTATTTTAATGTAATTTGTCATATTACAATGTATTACTTTCTGTTGAGGTCCACGATCCACATATTACATTTCACGCAACTTTTTAGAATTAAAACTTACGGCATTCTGTTCCGGTGTTGACGTCATCCATTTAGAAAAGTCTATATAAAAAAATTTTTTTGCTGAATCCACAGTCTCAGTCGGATGACGGCTGGATGAAGTAAGCGGATGATTAAACTTAATCTCCCCAAAGCAGATGGAACTAGGTAATCGCTAGCACGTAATTTAATCTCTAACAAAATAGCGAGATTACTGAATTTTTACCGTGACAGTGAACCAGAAATAGAAAGTGAAGAACTTACAGAACCTGATAAAACTATTGAGAACACCGATGATAAATATTTTCTTATATGCCAGTTACGAATTAAGAAGAAAGATAAAGAGGATATATCAGAGAACGGCTGAGAGTCTTGACGGTGCAAATAAGGAACGGGAGAGCGGTAACAAAATCACAGTTATAGTCTTCACCATCCCGTGACTACTCCTCCTAATGAGTGAAAAAGCCATAATAATGTAATTGATAAACTGTATTTTTTTTCTTCAAGATACAAAAAATACAAAAAGGGGATAAAAAACAAGGGGGAGCTTTCGACCGTTTGCGCAACGGTCCTCTTCAGCCAACAAAAAAAAATACAGTTTATCAGTTACATTATTTTGGGTTTTTCACTCATTTTCGATCACAGTATAGTGATGCACCACAGATAATCTTAGCCATGAACTCCTCCTAACTCCTCCTCCTCCTCCTCCTCCTCCTCCTCCCTCCTCCTATGGATGCCCCTGATAATGAGGATGATAATTGGCCCTGGAAAACAGACGTACCCAAATGCCTTTCCCTTTACTGCTTGACCAGTCATAATATTCCCTGTACCCAATAAGGCTTTGGGTATTATCAAGTTTTCCATCACGTATGAGCTTCTGTCATACCTTATTGAGGTTAAGAATAACCGTAAGATAGTGTTGGAAAATAGGAAAATAAAAGAAGACTCATTAACATTTTCTTCACTTAATGTTGATTAATAGCTCTTGAGCAACAACGATAAAAAATAGGAACGAAATTATGTGTAAAGAGTTATTCCTACTATCATTTTCCATAATGCGCATGACCGGACGCATTTTTTGTTTCAGAACTCCATCTTCCACAATTTTAAAAAGATCAAAGGCTTCAGCAGTATCCCTTTTAATAGACGAACGAACCCCATGATTTCTCATTTTTCATCATCAAAGGCAACTCGAGAGAACCTCATTTAGCACACATTCCGCTTTCATATTCTAAAACCGTCGAGAGAAAAAGAATGAATTCCCGTGCAGATTGCAGATGCGAAGTAGAAATTACATTGGGTTTGTTCATCAGCAAAAATGAGAAGCATAATTTTCATATAAATCGTGTGAGGAGATGAGTGTCATAGTCAGGGACTGGAAAAAGTACACGTTTAATTTCTGCAGGAAGGTGTGTGTGTATATATATATATATATATATATATATATATATATATATATATATATATATATATATATATATATATAAACTATGAGCTTTTCCTAATATGACTTCTCAAGCCTCCCGCCCTCAACAAGACGATATATTAGAACAATTTAATATTTTGACAGGTCTCCAGATGATAATACCATATTTACAGTTTATACATTATTTTAAGTGATGACATTCGAGTTTTAAGAATTGCAGTCATATCCTAATCTCTATTAGCTTACGTTTTCTTATGTAAGTTAAAATCAGTTAAATGCATCGTAAAATAAATGATCTTGTAATCACTTTTTACTTCTGGGTTCTAGTGTGATGGAATCGGCATTGATTAATTAGATGCCTAACTTTTAAATCTTCTTTAATTAACATCTCGATGAATATGATATATAAAGAATTATTAATATTTCCAGTTTCGTAATTCCTCTTGGTAACGTCAAAAAACATCAACAGCAAAAAAAATTTTTCCTAATAATAATAGTTTTTATTTTTATACAATATTTTATTCATTCTATATAATTCTCTCTCTCTCTCTCTCTCTCTCTCTCTCTCTCTCTCTCTCTCTCTCTCTCTCTCTCTCTCTCTATATATATATATATATATATATATATATATATATATATATATATATATATATATATATATATATATACACATACACAATCACGCTCCATATTTTCGTGATTCAGTTGTATACACACAGACATACATATATATATATACACACACACACACACACACACACACACACACACACATGAATCACAACTGACATGAGAAGAGAAAAGTAATCAAGTTCATGTTTGTGGCTTGTAGTTGAATCTCCGAAACTCACTGTTTTTGTACTTATTTGTTACGTGTATTTATGTATGTTATGTATGCATGCATAAGTATTAGCATAATGTCGAATGCAAATGTGGAAAGGACTCCTTCATGATATCGTTTAACATTTTCCCCTCTCTGAAGCTTCCCCCCCCCCCCGCGCGCACACACAGTACCCGCGGCGCCCCTCTTTATTTCAATTTAGCCATCATGACCTGCAGGGATTCTGGGGGCCTTGTACAAATGCATGGAAACGAGGCGCGTGAAAATATAAAGGCTATTAGGAGATCATTTGCAATACTCGTGGACATCGCCTTGCCGGAGGACGCGGCTTTAGCCAATGAACGGGAGTCACCGCGAAGTCCTCCGCCTGGGTACTAATGTCTTGTTTAGGCTCGTTTTAAACCGCCGCCCTGGGCCGGGCTCAAGCAGGAGATCTGGCCGGCATAGCGGCAGCTTTCGCTAATGTGCTTTAGGGCCCGGTTTCCGGTGCAGGAAAGAGGAAATAACGGGCAGTTTGTTCCTCTTTTACTCCGACCTTCTTTTCTTCTCTAAATTTCGGTGATGTCTGCCGGACACATTTTTGGTTATACACTGCAGGGTAGTGGCTGCTAAATTCCCTTTCATGTCTTTCTCGGGGTCGTGTCCGAATTTTTGTAAGGGGTTTACTTTTTGCCGGGAATGCTTGAAAATTCGCTTCTTTTTCTCGTATGCCGTACCGATTCCACCTCCTTGCTGGAACTTGAAAAATTGATCTCTGTGGCATCTGGATGTGTGAATATGCGAGGATTTAATGGTAATTTAGGCTAGTTGGTGAATTTGGCCTCCCGTGTAGGCCATGATGTGTGTGGTGCCGAAATTCTCTGTACAGTGGGTTAATCCATAATTCAGCTGTCAAAGTATGTGTCATGGACCATTATCCTGATTTTTGGAATGACACCTTTATATATATATATATATATATATATATATATATATATATATATATATATATATATATATATATATAAAATATACATATAAAATGAAGGATTCATCTTAACAGTTATGGAGGCCATTTCCTAATACAAATTGGAAAAAGAAGAGTCACAGGGAAAAAGTAATATCTTCATCAACAGGTACTTTAACCGCTGTATGGCCGTATTACCACTGGGAATACACTTTTAAAAGTTAATGCTACATGCAAAAGGTCAATTGATGGAATAATTGCCAAGGAAAAATAATATATGCATTACCAGTCACTTAAATAGTGATGTAATTGTAAAACAATTAAGCAAAATCCTTTTGCTAAATTTAATCACTAACATGTAGTCAGGTTCATCTCCGAATGGTAACTGCAGACATCTCAGTAATAGATAATAACAATTAAAGTCATGATATCTTTAAAAAAAAAAACATACAAATTAAATTATACATACCTGCACTACAGTATATGTAAGAAGTTCCTATTTGTGTATGAATATAGATGGTTTTCCTGCTAGGTAGATGATATATCCTCTCTATTTCTGAATGTAAATTATATCGGATCATTCTTTTAATATTTTGGCTTTTTATCTTTTTTCATATTTTCACATTTGATGTTTACTCCCAGTGCCTTTTCGTATGAAGAACTCCACGAACGATCAAGTATTTGTTTATGCTGGGTTTGCTCACATTCTATTTTTGTCTCCCTACCGTAAAAAAAAAAAAATGAGAAGAGTTTTCGGAAGAGCAAGGGCGAATGTGGGAAGGATCTTTCAGGAGAGTAACTTTGGTGAATGAGCCCCTAAAGAAAAAATGTAGCGGGGAGGTATAAAGATCTGTCAGGGTGTTTTTTTTTTTTTTTTTTAATCTTCCCCATTTACCGAGACGGAGGGTCACTGGAGCAGGTCTTATTCATCTTGAAATAGGAAGACGAATTGGGAAAAAAAAAATTTGGACGGAATCAAAGACGACCCAAAGGATGGGAGTCTCCGCACGGAAATAGGTTTACTTTCAGCAGGGAGGCATTTTAATTCTCTCTCTCTCTCTCTCTCTCTCTCTCTCTCTCTCTCTCTCTCTCTCTCTCTCTCTCTCTCAACAGTGAACGATGTGGACTGGGTACCTATATTTTGTAGGAAAATATCCCTCAAAGCAAATATGTGGCAGATGGTAATTCAACCTATACTGGGTTTGTTGGAAAAATATCCCCCTCAAAACAAAATGATTATCATGTTCAGAAGCAACTCTCTCTCTCTCTCTCTCTCTCTCTCTCTCTCTCTCTCTCTCTCTCTCTCTCTCTCTCTCTCTCTCTCTCTCTGGTTTGGTATATGCTGTGTGCTCTTTAACTGATACGAGGAGAGAAAGCGAGAGACTGGTTGTGAGTGGTTTATCACTCAGTTTCATGAATACCACATTATTTCAGAAAAATGTAACAACCTTAAGCCTTCCTAACCTCTGGCTGTAGTGGTCTTCCTTGTTTTAAGACTCCTTGCCTAGAAAACTAGTGCACCCACTTTGTCCACACTTGGCGGTTTAGGTTTGTTTAGAACACATTCTGTAAACTCCACGGAACACAGGTTTTTTTTTTTTTAAGGTTTTGAAACCGTTTCGCCATGAGAGTAAGTTAGAAGGCTGGAGGAAATTTTATTTTCCTCACAGGATTTCTTATGCCGAAAGATTGGAAGTGGTTTTAAAGAACGATAGTTCCGGTGAAGACTATTCCCTTGCGTGGCTTCGAAGTGTTTTCACTTGTTTTTATGTTGTTCTGAGATTTTGTTTTGGCGTTTTTTTTTTTTTTTTCAACTGTTGAAGTGTTAGGTAACTTTTATTCGGGTCGTCCTGACACGACAGTGTAATACTATTCGAAATTTCAATTTTGTGAAGAGCTGTTGTGTGTTGGTGCATTTCTAAATATACTTTAAGAACAGATCTAAGATTTAAAAAAAATCAATAGACGAATCTTTCAGTTCATATATATATATATAAAATTAATATAAAACTAGCGTTTAGCATTCATAGGAAGCTTAATTTCCTGCAAAACGCAGGTTATGGCTACGAACAAGCATTTAACACAATTATACACAGTGGTAAGATAATACAATAGTAATTATTTTCATCTGCTTACAGGCTAGCGTGGCTGTGATGTATATCACGACAATTCTGCTATTCATCACTGGAACCCAGGTATGTAAGTGTTTCCGTTTAAGGGAATTAAACAATTTTTTTTAATTGCTGCTGCATGAAATTCTCTGCTGTTGGTTATGCTAAGTGTAATTCTGTTTAGTGTACTGTATAAATGCAAAGCTGTTTAATCTACTGTATAAATGCATGTAATTATGCCAGTGCCACAGTCCCTTTTTTTACAGTGCCAACTGCATATCCATAGTGTCAGGTTTGTATATTTTTATGGCACTGACCGCCGACCTATAGTTTGTGTGATTTTCGTGTGGGTCGAAGTCATTCTGATTTATTTCATATCCGAAAAGTATTCACAATGTCTCGCACTGTAGTTTAGGATTGGACAATAGGAATTTTAGCACAAGTTAGGGGTAATCCATTTTTTATAATTACAGTTTAGGCTTAGTACTAAATTATGTTCATGGTAATTACGGATAGGTGAGTTCTCAATTTATATAGTAATTAAGGTAATAGGCCCCTCCTCTCACTGTTTTCATGATAATTACAATGCAGGACTGGTCCACAGTCCCATCCGAATATCAACATTGCTAACTTACTCTTTAAAAAAAAATAAAAAATAAAACTCTTGTCATTAAATTCTTGTTGAGGAAGAGTGAGCCATCTGGTCATAATTTCAAGTGTGGATCTGTGATGAAACAGGAAACTTAATTGTTAATTTAAACGTTTTTCTTCTCGTCACTCATCTTGTCTTACATATCGTATGTAAGCAAATCACTTTCCTGTCGAAATTCACTGACTTTATTTGACCTTAAACCAATAAGCTGTTTGCCCCTTAGGGGGGTAGGGCCTACAGTGCACCTCACACGACGCACTGTAGGCGTTACTCGAAGTTCTTTGCAGCGTCCCTTCGGCCCCTAGCTGCAACCCGTTATATCACTTTTACTGTACCTATATTCATATTCTCTCTTCCATCTTGCTATCCAACCTCTCCTAACACTTGTTTCATAGTGCAACTGCGAGGTTTTCCTCCTGTTACGCCTTTCAACCCCTTCTACTGTTTCCTTTTCAGCGCTGAATGACCTCATAGGTCCCAGTGCTTGGCCTATGGCCTAAGTTCTATATTCCATTTCAATAAGCTGTTTACCTTGAAAGAGTATTGACCCTGAGAGCAACAAGGCAACATTCACTGGTATATTCGTCTTTAAAAGTCTGATTGAGATGAATGAAGTATTCAGAAGATTTACACTGTACACCCCCAGCTGCTTGATGTACCTATACAGGTCCTCCAGGTTGTACAGCGTATATGTACAGACACTGAGCAAATTACCTTGTTTATATTGCATCTGTTTTCTCGGTATAGCTGTGCTTTCCAGCAGTCTGTCGCTAGACTGATGGATTTACGTCATTTACCTGCTTACTGGCGATCATTCTCTCAAATGACCGTGCCACCTCTTTATACTTCATGGACTCGTGTTAAATTGTACAGTAACGAAATTTTAAATGTTCCTTTTGCAACAGACGTTTTCCTTCAACAAGCTAGTTTAATTTTTTTCCATAAATTTTGTCAACTAGAATCCGTTCGTATCCAGTCTTTTATAAAACTAGAAAACTTAACATTTTATGAACTGGACAGTTTTAAATCAAGTAATGAAATACTTGAATGTACAGGGTGATTTTTTAGTTCATCCTAAAAATATAGGTAAGGGAAAACTTTGGTTTGCAGGCAAGAATTATTTTCACTGTTTCATAAACCACATTTTATAAAGAATAAAGAAAGGTTCTATAGTTTCATATATGTATATAGGCTTTTAGGGAACGAAAATTGAGGGACGTTTATATTTTGCATGACCTTTTACCAAACACGAAACATTTCCGTATAAGATACTGGCCTTTTAAACTGTTTGCATGGGCATTTACAAAGTCTGAAACCTTTATGTATAAGATAATGTATGAATTCATACTTTATACCACTGCCATCTACACTCTTTTAAAGCTGCTGACTTTTTTTATCGTTGATTCTACAATGAAATAATGAAGCTTTAATCTTCAGGGTTTCTTTTTCGGATTGTTTGGTAGGCGAGGAACCGCGCGAGGCTTGCGTAACCCAATACGGTTACTGCAAGTTACGGTGCCCAGATTGCACAATGTGCTACGACAACCTCCTGAAATGCTACAGGGGCAAGCAGGGAACCACCGACAACGCTGAAGAGGCCCTTCCGCAACTCAGCCCCTGCCTCGCCAAACTATCCCGATGCAAAGCGAGGTGCGTCACCTGCACCGAATGCTACGCGATCTTCATAGAGTGCAGCAACCAGCTGAACGCCACCCAGCGCTCTGCGGGCTCCCAGGCGGAGTCTGCCCCCTTCGTGAGCGAGGTCGAGCAACAGCCTCCCGAGTCGAGCACCACCTCGTCAGGAGCGGGAACGAACCGCGGCGAGAACGGTTTCGAGTCAGGAGACTTCACCGACATTGACGAGAGTCTTCAGATTCGCCTCCCCGGGAGGATTGTGTTCATCATCGAGGAAGCCTTCAGCGGAGCTGCTACCGAAGTGAGGATAAGGGAAGAGGAGGTCGAAGAGAGTCTTTCGGCCACTGTGGTCGTCCCCCAGAACGAGAGTAACACTGCCACAGTTACAGTTGGAGGGACGACTGTTTCCCGCGTTGAAGTTGGGACCACCACTGGAACTGCCCTGCCAAGTGCATAGTGGCTGAATTGGTGATGAGACGATGGTACTGAATTTTGATTTAGGGAGCTACAAATCTTATTAAACTCGTAGGATAGTCTGTCGTATATGTAATGTCTAGTGAAGTGTTTATTTAGGAAGCTACAAATCTTATTTAACTCGTAGGATAGTCTGTCGTATATCTAATGTCTAGTGGAGCAACGACTTACCATGGAATACTTTCAATTGCTGTATCGGGCATTTATTGTGCCGTAATGAGCTACCACTTTTGTAGCTCTTTTGTTGATTTATCTTTCTGAAATAAAATTAACCGTCGAATACTGGTAATTAGTCATCCATGCTAGTGGAATTGTATAGAATATAAGCTTTAGATTCAGTATCTTCCTAAATATCGGTGGGATGATTGGTCTTATATTTTGTTCTAGGCGCCTGTTTGTCATTTTTGAAAGTAGATAAATATTCAAATATCTGTTTGTAAAGGAGTTGCCATGGTACATTGTGATTATACCTGCGATAGATTTAGTATATGAATATCTGTTGTAAGATTTGTATTTCTGATTAATTTAAGCAAAATGCCATTATAAAAAATACAACATGGATTTTATTGACCTCGCTTCGCCTCCTTTGGAAGAAATGTCTCTTTGTATTGAATTACATTCAGATAGGTGTAGTATAAGAATATGTTATAAGATTTGTATGGTCTGATTAATTTAAGCAAAATGGCACTATAAAAAACAACATAGATTTTATTGACCTCGCTTCGCCTCCTTTGGAAGAAATGCCTCTCTATATTAAAACTTCGTTTGAATGTAATTCAGATAGGTGTAGTATAAGAATGTTGTAAGATTTGTATTTCTGATTAATTTAAGCAAAATGCCACTATAAAAAATACAACATGGATTTTATTGACCTCGCTTCGCCTCCTTTGGAAGAAATGTCTCTCTATATTAAAACTTCGTTTGAATGTAATTCAACAACAGAATTCGATGACAGTAATGTCGAATAAGAAAAATAGCTACTCAGAAATTTAACTTTATTGAAAAAAAAAAAAAAATTATTTTTTACCTCTCGATTTCTGTGGTAATGATACCCTTTATAGCAACGATCATCCGGACAGACTCTTCTCGCAGCTTTGAAAGAGATGGCTTTAAATTTAGATGTGGCTTGAATATAGACATAAAGGTGAGAACTTTTGAATATTGGATTTACCGTTAACGGTCTGCGTTACCCCCGCTTTCATTTTCTGCACAAATCCATGTGAAGGTTGTTTACATTTGGCACTGTGGGATCTGCTGTTAGTAGTTTTTTTTTTTTTTTTTTTTTTTTTTTTTGGTGGGGGTGGGGGGGCGGTGAGATTTAACACTAAACGCAATGCGAGTTAAGTATAACTGGAACACTTAAATCTGAAATAGAGACGGGTAACAAACAAAATATATTTTAACATAATTACATTTCAAAAGCTAAATTTTATATTGTTTGAAAGAATCTCGAGCCACTTCGGGTATGATTGAAAAGCAAATTTAAATGTATTTTGTTAATACGCAGTATGCCCAAGTGACATAACAGATTATGGTTTCCAGTAGACTTTTATAATTGGCGGTGCTCTGGTAGTGCTTATGCGATGTAAGAAATTTTGTGGACAGTAAAATGGAACTTATTGTATTAATTAGTCTCTCTGTTATTTAGACCACTTCCAATCTTTCATCATAAGAAATCCTATGAGGAAAATAGCCTTATAACGTACTCTCATGGCGAAACTGTTTCAAAACCTTAAAAATCTGTATTCCATGCAGTTTAGATATTGTTTTTAAACAAACTTGAACCGCTAAGTGTGGAACAAAGTGGTTACTCCAGTTTTCTAGGCAAGGAATCTTGAAACAAGTCAAGCGGCTACAGCGCTGAGGTTAGGAAGGGTTGAGATCGTTACGTTTCAGAAAAAATGATATATTCATGAAATTCAGTGATAAACCACTCCCGAACAGCCTCTAGCTCTCTCTCTCCGCGTCAGTAAACAGCACACATCATATACCAAACGAGAGAGAGAGAGAGAGAGAGAGAGAGAGAGAGAGAGAGAGAGAGAGAGATCAAAGGGGCATATTTGCAGGAGGGTTGCCTAAAACGAGGTCATTCAACTTGAGGAGAGAGAGAGAGATAGATAATCCAAGGGGGTATATTTGCAGGGAGGGCTGCCTGAAACGAGGTCATTCAACTTGAGAGAGAGAGAGAGAGAGAGAGAGAGAGAGAGAGAGAGAGAGAGAGAGAGAGAGAGAGAGAGATAATCCAAGGGGGCATATTTGCAGGGAGGGAGGGCTGAAACGAGGTTATTCAACTTTGGAGAGAGAGAGAATCCAGGGGGCATATTGCAGGAAGGGCTGCCTAAAACGAGGTTATTCGACTTTGGAGAGAGAGAGAGAGAGAGAGAGAGAGAGAGAGAGAGAGAGAGAGAGAGAGAGAGAGCGCATTTGTAATGGACATGGGTTTAGGAAGCCGATCGTGTTGTCACCTTGATTTGCATGAAGTCCAACAAGGCGAAACGTGAGCGGACACACTATTCGAATATTTAAAATCCCTCTGGGAGTCTCCTAATTCCATTAAGCCATTAAATTCTTTTACCGGACTGAACCTCTGTTATTGAGATAATTAAGATGGCATTAGCCTAGCCTATGATTTTTTTTATTCAGTGTAATTTGAATTGTATTCAAATGAAAGCTTCATTTTGGTCGTCAACTGGGATCGTAATTAGTGGCTTCTAATGGGCTTTCAGATCCTTTGGTTTTTGGTAATCGGGAAATTTCATTTTTAAAGGTATTTTCCCCTAAAGAGTATTTAATAATTACGCATTTTGCAGGTCATTGCATAATACTGAGATTGAAAGTACAAATGAATTTCCCAGTAAGAGGGTTTTATCTGCAGCTATTTCCTTTTATTAGGATAATCGTACTGAAACTGGTTTTTGTTTGAATTTATAATATATAATGACTTTTAATATGACTTTCAGATCGGATCTTGGCAATAAATAAACTGGTAGCAGTTCGTTTAATGAACTGGTTTATTTATTTCTCGCTTCCATTTCGCCTTAGCTGATCAGAATTAATATCAGAGGTTTGCGTCTCTTATTGAATTCAAATAAACTTTTTTTTTTTTTTTACCGCGACTTTGGTGCTTATCAGTGGCTTATATGAAATAACCCTTCGACACGACTTACTTGAAAGGCCTCTTGCATCGGTTTTATAGAAATGGAGCCGAACTACAGTCTTTCGCATTTATCTCGCTTCCACTGCTCCTATATTCGCTGCAGTTTTTGTAAATTAATTTTAAGCACAATTCAAGTGCACTTGTCTATATTTACTGATAAGGTGAGTATTCCTCCAGCCAGTAGATTATTGATGTCATGTCAGTAAGTACTCTGCTGTTCTCTCACTGCGTATGATACTTGGCAAGTATTGAATTATGTTAATTCTATGCTAGGTGATAACAGCTCTCTAATTATCCTTTAGCGATTGTGAATCAAGATTTATTCATGGCAGAACTTTTGAAATCCTGTTAATCGTAATGACCGTACATTTATCATCAGAATCATTAATTCGAAACAAAAGTGGAATGTGGGTTGCACCGTACTTGTGACTCAAGTCTCCGATTAACATTAATCTTTTTTCTATTGGCATACTTATTAGATTACTTAACTGCCATAATTCTTGAATCTCTAGGAAATCTATTGCGTCAGTACCTTCATTAATAGTGAAGAGATGAATGGTCGCGCCAGTCCTGAAGAACGGATTTAGTTCTTTGAGCTATTTTTATGATGGCATTAGTTTTCCTACTGTTGTATAAAACGATTATAGATAATTTTCGACGCTTGTAACGCCTTCCTTTTTAGATTAACTTATTTGTCGATAGCCATTGCCATTGAACCGGTTTACTGTTACGTGTCCCATCTAAATTTTATCCAAAACTATTGCGTAGCTTTTACCATTTTTAAGAAATGTAAATTATATAATTGTCAGTATTGTTAGCTCTAGATGTATAAGCTACTATCATTCTCTTTAATCATATGAAATTTATTTTTTTACTTACGGCATTATTGATTGATTATATTCATCACTGTACAACTAATGTTCCAGTCAGAGATTATACAATTTTATTTTTATGCGTAGGTGCTTGCTCTTGAACCTCGTTTTCCTAGTATGACGTCACACCAAAGCGGCTTGATCATGAGATATATATTGCCGTGATCAAATAAGTATTTGATGCGTGACCAATCGAAAGAGTTGTTAATAAAAGACCGCAGGAGTGAAAAACTGGTCGCGGGATCAGGCGAATCCTTATTTAATTATTAAATAACTGTCAGCCAAAAATTACTTTAATGGTCTCCGTACAAAGCTCTTAAATGGGGTTCGGACTATAAAATATTCTACGATCGTCAAAACATTGGTCACGAAAGCGAATGTTTTCTGATAAGCTGATATATCGAACATATAACGATGTATTGATTGATGGTTCAATTTGTTGAGCTTATGCCATTATCCTCTCCCAGGAAAATAAAATTTCATGTGAAATTTCCAAAAATTTCTGCAACATGTTGCTAAAGGTTTCTCGCTTTAAATTCTTATTTTTCCGTCGCTGTCAGAGCAATTTACATGTTTTTGAAATGTCAGCAAGCTGTTTATTTTCACTTCGTATCCAAAATCTATTAATCTTGCAATTGCATAGCGAATTCGATACAGCTAAGACATTCTTTTCTGTCAGTGTTAACTTAATTTTTTTGGACGTCCTTAGTTCCTTGAGTAAAATACAGTAGGATGTGATTAACTTTCAAAAGAAACGTCACGATACTAACACCCATTTTCATATTTTGCATAAATTTAAATCCTCGGACCCATCTGTACTAACCGCAGTTATGTATAAAACTATTACACCTTTCCAGGCTATTTGGTTCTTCAAATGTTTACGTAACATGGTTAGAATTCATGGTTGGGAATTCAGTTCTGGCATATATTTCTCCATTTCTTTTCTGGAAACATTAGAGACTCATTATCACAGTTGAAATTTGCTTCACCATAAGGGTATCAGGAGTTTTGGGGGCCATTTAAATATTTTTAGAAAAATAAAATGTTACTAGAGATTGCTAAATTTTTAGTTAAAGTGGGTTTGCTTATTAAACGCTGCGTACACTTATCATATCAACCTCAGGTCAGTATTGAGTTTTTTTTTTTTTTTTTTTTTTTTTTTTTTTTTTTTGTAAATGGCTGTTTATGTTCGAAATCATATCAAGTCGTTCTGTTTTTCGTTGCATACTGGCAAAAGCCTAACCCTTTTGTTATCATTTTGAACGCTACTGTTGAAATATTTGTCAAAGACTCGTAAAGAGAAAATCCAATATCGATGATACTCGCGAATATAGAAGAAATTTTCAGCTATTCAGAATTTCTTTCCCTGCCACCCCCTTCCCCACGGCAAGAGAGGAAAAACACTCGACGCCCAGGGGTAGTTTTCAAGTTTGCTCCTTCGGTCCGTGGATGGCTTGTGTGCTTGTTATTTTTTTACGCAAAACTTTTGCTGTTGACTCGCCAAATGTTAGACATCATAATATCGCATGCTCTCTCTCTCTCTCTCTCTCTCTCTCTCTCTCTCTCTCTCTCTCTCTCTCTCTCTCTGATCGTATGATCAAGAAAATTGCAGTCGTTGTTTGCAAGTTCTTCACGGAATGGTTGAATTTTTGTCCATGCTGCAGTGGCCTTTTAGAGAAAATACCTCTCAGGCTATGATGATTTGTTGCTATTTTTGTAAATTAAAACTAATTTTTAAAAATTTATAACCAATTGTAATGGTTTTGAAAAGTATCTAATAAGTATTTTTAATGATTAAACTTGCACCTTCAGTTTACAGATCCTTCTCCAATAATACCAAACTTAATTTCGGTCATATTTTCCATAGGAAAGGTTTGCCACAGCCTTTGGATTTCAGACCTCAAATTTCTTGTCTTCTCATTTGATGGAGATAAGGGTATCGGCAGCCTATCACATATTACTCGTGGAATTTAGAGATATGTTAGAAATCTACCTACTTCATCACTTTAATTGACCAGTTCCCACATAATGAGATTACTAATTAAGTACAAGTCACCGAATGAGGGATTCAAAGATCTGTGGATATACAATGAAAACACTTCTTCTCAATAGATGTACCATTTTTATTTCATTAGGTTCAGTGCCCACACTGCAATTCCCTATAATAATGATAATGATATATATATATATATATATATATATATATATATATATATATATATATATATATATATATATATATATATATATAATATGTGTGTGTGTATGTAATTTTTTTTATATGCAAACAACAGCCACAGTACACTTCACTCCTGACCGCTTTTTCTATAACATTTTAACTTCAATCTCTTGACCTCTCTGTGACCTGCTGCACCTCTCTCATCGATTAAAATAATGAATAGACTTAGAGGATACATAAAACCCCATTTCACAGATCTGCCTTCACAGAATACCAATCAAATTCCTATCTAAATTCTGTAAGGCACTTTTTCACTTTTGTTATAGAACCGTTTCAATCGCTCTTGGCTATAATTGGCTTTGTTCCATTATAAATCTCGTCTAGCCATGAAGAGAACATTGGGTTAATGGCTGAATCGGTTGTTGACTTAGGAATGGTTAAATTGAACAACAGACTGGGAGATTTTATTTGCCCCTTATAGGCTGAATCGTTGAGGATAGGAGTTGCGGAAAATATTGATATTGTTTGCAGAAATCTATAGGCGGCACAAATACATTAGCACTTAACAGATACTCTTTCCTATACATACACATTTGTATGTATGTATATGTATATATGTATGTATAATGTTAATGTTAGTATGCACCCTTGTATACTTATATTCATGTGTTTTCATTCTTGCATACCGAAAAGATATTTGATGTTCTGAGAATCGGGTTTTCTAACCGCTGAATATTAAAGGTAAGGCAATAACCACTCCTTAAGTTTTCCCTTGATCTTCCTTAAGGAAATTCCTTTTGAAGTCTTGGGTGGGATAACATCATCCTGATCACGAACTTGAGTTTCTCTCCGCCACTCGCTGAGTTTTTTTTTTTTTTTTTTTTTTTTTTTTTATTTCAAGCTGTCTTAAATTACAACGTTGAAAGTCTTGACAGAAAAATTTGCCTTGTGTGGAATTTTGTGTTTTTTTCTCTCTCTCTCTCTCTCTCTCTCTCTCTCTCTCTCTCTCTCTCTCTCTCTCTCTCTCTCTCAGCAATTTAAATGGTTAAATTGCGACATTATAATGTAACTGAAATCGAGATCACAGAAGCAGGGAGATTGTTAAACTAGATGTTGATATACTGGTCGTTGTGACTACAAAATTCAGTCATAAGTGTTTGACGTGATAACTTTTACTTTGTTATTGAAAACCTTGTTTTTTTTTTTTAAATTAACTAAAATTAACTATCCTGTTAAATTAAATTGCTCCTGTTAACTTAATGTCGAAGGATGTGATGATACTCTGTTTATCAGATAATATAATTCTACTCTTATTACTTTTTTAAATTGACAAGTTCTGAGTACAATCTGTTTAATATCTGGTTAATAGTTTTTCTTACGTTCTTGTTTATTGCTTTGCAATTACCCTGACCTCTCAGATAAATATTTTAGCTTTGATCATGCTCTGTGGGCGTTAATGTGTGTTCAATTGATTACTGTATTTGTGCAGTTACTCGTCCTCCGTAGAGTGTTCTCGAGTGTCATTTATGGTTTGCAATAAAGTTCTCTGCTGAGGGTATACTCAGACACATTTTTCCTTTAATTTTTAGACTTTCGTTATTTATCCGATCACTTTTGTAGAATTTTGCTTTATTATCAGTTAAATATATTCCAGTATTTATTATTTTTGTATATATATAGATGTATATAGATAAATGATCAACACATTTCTATACTATTGTATCTCATATATATATACATATATACGTATATATCGATATATATGTATATATATGTGTGTGCTTATATATGTATGTATATACATACGTATACTTATATACGTATATATAGATATATATGTATATATGTGTGTATATATGTATGTATATACATACGTATTTTCGTGTGTATTTCCTTATATAAATCTCTGTTACATTAATTTGTTTCTTTGTCTATTCACGTACGGACATAATCTTTTATCCTGCTCCATGAGAATACATTGCCATTATGAATAATATAATGCATGGCCATTATGAATAATAAAAGAGGTAAAACAACTGGTGTTGCTAAATAATATAATAGAATAAAATTCACTTCAATTCAATGGAAATTTTTATGAATCTTTATGCGAGCCATTTTTGACTTTCACAAAGGTTATACCTGATAATTCTTTTGTATATTTGATGTTCTGCAACATTTACAATGTAACAATGTATTTACGCATTTCCTGTTCAGATTTTTCAAATTTCAGGGGAGGTGTTAACTTCCCAGTTTTTTTTTTTTTTTTTTTTTTTTTTTTTTAAATCCCGAGTTTTTTTTTCTCTAAAATCCTTGATCATTAAATTGCCATTGCTTCAGCGTCGAACGTTAGATAAATATATAATTTCCTAGCGTTTCACATGTATATTTTTATTTTCTATTTATGGCATATTTTGATTTTCTGTCATGTTTTCATTTCAATTTTTATTGCTCTTGTCAGTGGGCCGTGTGGTTTAATGCGCGTCACTGTAGTCCGGAGTTCTTTCGTGGTTCGAGCCCACGAGACGACGAACTTATTATCAACTAAAAAAGATCCCCCTTCGGGTAACATATATGAAAAATATATTATATTCGAGGTAGAGCGAATTAGATATTAAAGGACATTTGTAGCTTAATGCTTGTATATGAGTCACAGTGATGTGATAAAATTTATGTATATATATATATATATATATATATATATATATATATATATATATATATATGTTATATTATAAATATTATATATAAATATATATATATATATATATATATATATATATATATATATATAATATATATATATATATAATATATATACATATATATATATATATATATATATATATATATATATATATATATATATATATATTTATATATATATATATATATATATATCGTCAGTATTTTTTTCATACTTTTAGTACGATTCTTTGATTTATTAACAAAAGTTGCAACCTAAGGGCTCTAAAGCTATGTTCATTATGGCAGTTTTTTCCGTGTATAAAATTGTCTTGTGCTTTTATGCAAACGTTACTCAGTGAATGAAAAAAGGATAAAATTATATATAAAAAAAGCTGTAATAAATTTGC
The DNA here is from genome assembly GCF_040412425.1 of Macrobrachium rosenbergii. Classification (NCBI taxonomy): domain Eukaryota; kingdom Metazoa; phylum Arthropoda; class Malacostraca; order Decapoda; family Palaemonidae; genus Macrobrachium; species Macrobrachium rosenbergii. Next base: position 11,521,742 of record NC_089780.1, on the reverse strand, counting down.
CCAAACTAGTATCACTTTACTTTATTACTTGATTATTGTTATTATTATTATTATTATTATTATTATTATTATTATTATTATTATTATTATTATTATTACTCTTTAAGAAGTTCTAAGTAACCACGTTTGTTTTCTCAAAAAGAGTGAAGTTTGTTTATAAAGTTTTCTTTTTTAGTTTTTAGAATCTCATGCCCATTCAGGATTTGAAATGGGAGATCGACAGAAATTAAATCATAAATAGATTTAACCAACAAGAGAGGTAAGAGAGGTAAGATGTTGAAAGGTTTACAGTTTCTCTCTCTCTCTCTCTCTCTCTCTCTCTCTCTCTCTCTCTCTCTCTCTCTCTCTCTCTCTCTCAATATTTTCACATATCCTATCAAAAGCGAAAGGCGAATGAACTGTGGAACCCAAACAAAATTTATTTTCTAATATAAGATATGAGTTTTACCTTAAGGCTTTAGCGAAATTGCTTTTCGAAGTGGGTCATGAATTTTCATATCGAGCTTCAGTGACCCAATGTCTCAAGACAACAGATCCGAAGCCGATCTTATTAAGGTACCGGTGATGGGAATATCATACAACGCTAATATTTCCGTTTCGGTGATTGGAATATCAAAATATCATGCAAAGCTAATATTTTCCCTTTGATAGGACGTGATCCCTACTTCTCTTTGACCAGTTTGTTTCTCAGCTTAAGAGCGATTTGTTCCATCGTCTCGGAAATGGATAAAAATGAATTTGTGCCTCTCGCCTTGTTGGAGTTCTCTGTCGTTTTAACCTTATTTGGTGTTGGGTAATGATTTAAGAAACTTTATTTTGGTCTCGCGAGCTGACTCGGGAACCAGGTAATAGATTTCAGTGGCATCATAAAACCCTTCGTATGATTTTGATGCCTTTGTAATGAAACGTATTTAAAGATGTCCTTAAATCGGTTGAATCATTGCAGATTATGGAATTTTCATTTAACTTTATAATTTAAAATTAACTTTGAAAATTAATAAAATTGTGAAGCAAAAACCTGTGAGGAACTAGTCACATATATTGTAAACTTTTGACATTCTGAATACATTTTGCATTGTAAGAAACTCAAAGGTTTTGGATTTTGGGATATCGGTAGGTAATAATTTTGGTATAATTTGCTCTATTCGTTTTTAAAACAAGGAACCTTCATACAGCCACTAATTTCTGGTCGTATCTTATATTGAATGATTTAGATGAATTCTGTTATGACATCAAAGGACTGCGTTCTGTGCTACCATGTTTCATGACATTTATTTTTCACGTTTTTATATAAGGAAAATGTGGTTCTTTGTACCATAATGACAGTTTTCTATTTATTATCTTCCGGTTCATGCCTAAAGCTTTATTTTCGATTTTTTTTCTAAAGAACGAACAATCCATGACTATCGTGGAAGATTTTTGAAAATTTTCAGTCGTTTCTCGCTCCGCTTCATTAACCTTTCTTGGTACTTCCCGTTCCTCTGAATATTTTTAAGTATTGCTTCAATAACAAATAGTATTTTATTTCGCAATATCGCAACGAGTAGGCTCAGCCTATATTTTCCTCCATTGCGTCACAGGTTCCCTTTTTGGAGAACTCTTGTGGTGATTGTTTTGTTGTTGTTTTTTTTTTTTTTTTCAACTTTGCATTTTGCAAGAAATGACGGGCATCTGGTTTTCAATTTCTCTTGGGTTTTGCTTTTCCATAATTTTCTGTCATAGTTTGCTTACTCATGCTGGTACACATTTCACCTTCTCATTTCAGTATTTCACTTTCATAGCGGTCCAGTTAATGAAATCAGAATCTCTCCATCTACGTCGACTTTTTGTAATTTTTTTTTTTTCTCCTTCTTTTCACGTCTGTTACTACGGTGTTTTCAAGGACTTGTCTTCAGCGGCAGGTTGAAGATAACTCCATTTGGGTAAGTGCTTTGGATGAAGTCGAATTAGACCGAAATGAAACTAGAATTGTGCTGGAGGAATCTCGCATCAACACATAATCTGATGACAGTTACGTAAGAACGTTAAGAGTTTCTCAGACGGCAGTTACATAAGAATATTGAGATTTCTGATTGTGATACTTATTTTTTATGGAGAAGTTGTTATGTAATGTATTAATATCAGCCTTACAATCTTCTCCGTGAATTGCTTTTATGTAGAAGCGACCCCATTTACCTTTCTGACGTGGGATACTGACGAATGATGAAAAATCTTTTTAGGAAGGTAAAAAATATTTGTTAGCCTCAATATTTAGAGGGGCAGCTTCATGTAGTTCGTCTTGAATTTTCATTCCTGGCTTTACTGTCGTCGTGTTTTAACATTAAATTTCTATGAAATTCCATAATTTCCGTAAATTCCCTCGAAGAGATTTTTAGTAACGCTAATTCTTCTTGGTGTGACACGGTTCCTATTCCGCTTTAATCGTCAGATTTTCCATTGAATTTATTACTGTTGCAGTCTCTCTGAAACGGTCCTACGAACCGTTGAATAACCGATTGGTTCGTAATATTTACCCAGCTGAAGTTCACCTGACTTCATCCTCGTTCTGTCAAAAAAAAAAAAAAAAAAAAAAAAATATATATATATATATATATATATATATATATATATATATATATATATATATATATATATATATATATATATATATATTGTGTTTAGTTTAATTTTATGGTCTTGCTTCTCAACTATTCAGTGATTTATTTGACACTAAAACTTCACTGCAATGATTTCATAATTTAAACACTAGACACATTTTTATGTCTTATTGTGTCTGGAAAAGTTCTTTCAAGGTGAAATTCTGAATAATATGTATCACGCTGTCGCCATGGTTATATGAAGGAAGAATAAAAAAAGTGGATTCCAAACACCTTTTAATCTTGCCAAAAATAAAACATGGTCTTCTAAGTTAAAGTGTTTTGTTAATTAATAAGGAATTTTTCAGTAAGTCATTATAATTTTTTGTGTCTTTTAGATTATATAAAGTGGAGGAATTTTGTTATTCCTTCAAAAGGCTACATTTTCCTCACGTTGTTCCTTATTCCTCGTCATATATATCCGAGTCTCCACAAATGTCTGGCTACTATTACTCTCTTCTATTCCTTTTCTCGAATTTCCTGGATATTGAATGAATAATAAAGAGTGAATTATTTGGTAATACCACAACCAAGTTAACAGAACTTTTGTTTCCATTCATCCAGCCAGGCTTCACTCGACTATGTTATTTTCCTTTTTGGAGGACTCATGAATTTTCCCGAAGGAATGTTGTTTTGCCATTTGCTTTCCATGAATGTTTTAACTCGTCATCTAAAAGAAATGGAATTGTTCCCGGCTCCTGTCACTGCGGGTGGCATAAATTAAAAGAATTTTTGTGTGTGTATACAGAATATATATACACATATATACATATATATTCACACGTGTGTATGTGTGCAAACTAATGTCACTTATTTACAAGTGTCCTTTATTCATAAATATTAAGCCACAGTTAATGCGTAATATTGAATTCACTATACTTTGGGAATGGTTTGCACTCAAGGGAAATTTCATATAATATTCAATTACTTTTTTTTTTTTATAAAACCTCTCTCTCTCTCTCTCTCTCTCTCTCTCTCTCTCTCTCTCTCTCTCTCTCTCTCTCTCTCTCTCTCTCTTTTACTTCATATACCATTCACGCGTGCTTGGAAAACTGGGTTGACCTTTCGATGAAGTCGAAAACTTCAACGATACCTCACTTTTTTCTCAAATATTCTCAGTTAATCAGATTAAGTAAACTTGTACAGTAGGATTAGTTACAGTTAAAGTAGAATTAAAAGAATGAAGAAATTATTAGATTTTCATATCTGACCTTGCTACGTGCGTCAGCTTTCACCTAAATAAAAGTTCATAATCTAGATTAATGTTGATATGAAATTTATTGCATAACCTTGACAGAGATTGCAATACATTTTTTGTATGACTTTTTAATAATATGACGGTTTTACCTTTAATAATCCTAACTGCCATTTTGTTATGAGAAAACTGTTAGTATGATGAGGCTTTCGACTTAATGCATAGGCCAACAGGATTAAAATATTT
>NC_089780.1:11450165-11515165 GCF_040412425.1 Macrobrachium rosenbergii | reverse complement strand
CATCTATTTCGATCTCTAAAGAAACGACGGAGATTATTTTTTATTCTGACTTTTGTTAGTAATCCTATTACTCTGGCTTTGTTTTGCGTGTGCTTGTGCCGTCTTAATCATCAGTTGCCGAAGGGGAATTTTATGGTGTCCGTCATCTGTATAGTGACAGTTACTGATTGTGAGATTGGTTTGTCTATTTTGTTGTCTTGGAGTTCAGTGTTGTTTTAATGTTTTTAGTAAAATTTTTATTGTTGGAAAGTTCTGACAAGTTTAGTCTCGGGCAATACCACCTGAACTAGTGTATGGATGATAATTTTTCATTTTATCTGAATTAATCACAAACGTGTTCTTTCAAAAGTATCGTTAGAGTTATTTAACACGTTTAAACGAATACTTTCTATATTTTTGATATTCAGTTACAAATCATTTAACACTTTTAAATGAATACGTTCTATATTTTTGATAATCAGTTACAGTTATTTAACACTTCAAAATGAATACGTTCTATATTTTTCATATTCAGTTCCACTTATTTAAGACTTCTAAATGAATACGTTCTAAATTTTTCATATATTTGCAGTTCGTAACGACCAGTATTTAAGAGAATTAAAAATACATTTCCACATTTTTCATCACTTGCCACAGATTTCTGTAATCTCCCTAGTCATTACCATTTTCCTAATAGTCCTTCGAATTAGAAAATTCCATTCTCCACCACTCTGTTGGTCGCGAGTTCATCACCGGCCAGTGAAGAACAAGAGAATTTGTTTCTGGTGATAGAATTTCATTTCTCGCTATAATGTCATTCCACAATAAGCTGTAATCCCGTTGCTAGGTAACGCAAATGGTTCTTAGCCACGTAAAAATAAATCTAATCCTTGTTTTGTTAATCAGCTCAGTGGTCTGGTTAAACTAAGATGTACTTAACTTTAATCCGTTTCTCTCGCTGGATTTAGCCACTTCCCACGGAATGGGAATTCAATCAGATTTTTGTCGGCTGTTCCACGGGAAGTGGATTGAAAACCTCGTTCAGAGTCTGGTATACTGACATGATAGCAATAGAATCCCTGTCTCCTTTACTTACTTCGATAAAATAAAGAGTTTAGTTGTATGAAATGAATCGCTGGCCGTTATCAATAATGCGGGCTTTGATGATGAAATCTAATTCAGGAAAAGTTGCTAGAAAGTTTAATGCAAAATATAACGTTATGATATTTAAACCTCTCTCTCTCTCTCTCTCTCTCTCTCTCTCTCTCTCTCTCTCTCTCTCTCTCTCTCTCTCTCTCTCTCTCTCTTGCCATTGCATATACGAATCAAGTGACAGATAAATTGCGGACCCTCAGCATGATTTTTTCTGAACGTGTTATATATTACCTTATAGGCTTAGCAGGATTGGTTGCCAAATAGGCCTTTGAATTTTCACGCGTCTTCGGTAGCTTTGAGTTCATGACCCCCTCACCCCCAAAAAAATTTACCTATTAAGCAACTTTATTGCATGGCCGCAGTTAACGAATCTGAAACTTTCATTTAATTTCCCCGGGAAACTACGGGAGAGGACAGTGTTCAAATCTTTTATGAATTATAATCAGTGACCTTATGAATTATCAATTAAACTGTTTGCAACTGGTTTTATTCCTTTAAATTAGAAATCGACTGTAATTGGCGGTCTTTTTCATAATCAGAATCATTTGTTCCCATTTTCCTACTAAATATCATCTAATAAACCACCCAATGCCTCCTAAGTTATACTTGTATGATTTTGACCTGTTATCGTTGCTTCTGCCATATCAGGTGACGTACACGAATTAAAATTTTGTGACTGTTTTGGCGTCGTGAGCCACCTTCTGAAGTAGTGGGTGGATTTTCATTAAATTGTAGTTGCAATAACGAGATCTGGATTTATAAGAAGGAAAGGTTTTTTGAAAGGTTCTGTATGTGTACTCATAACCTAAATCGCAGCTGTGATTGATGCGTCTCATTCACTTACTATTTTTTTCTCAAATCGTTATTATGTTACTGATCGTCAAATTTATAGATTATGAAAACTGATTAAGCCATCTTGTAAAGAACTCAAAGATTGGTGACTCTGATATATCAGATGTACAGCGTATTGCTTTAATTGACGTATCTCTTATCATAAACAATAGGATACAAAATATTCCTTGTTAGTGTGTGACTTCCATAAAATTTTGAATTGCAATATATATTTTTCATTTTAAAGCCCCTGTACCTTGTGAGTTTTTTCATAAATTTCCGGACTTGGTCTTTGAGTACATTTTTTATATTTTATTTGCGACATTTCTCAGAGTGAGGAGATTAAATCCGTACAAGAAGTTCAAACGAACACGGAAGGTTTGAACAATTTCCTGTCGTTTTTTAATCTTGTTTCATACTTCCATGCTTGAATCCAACTCGTTACTTTCTAGATTTTAAATCCTGGAACTCGGAATATTGCAAGAATAATAAAGGCTGAGTTATATATAAGGTAATGTCACTACCAACTAATATTGTAGTCTTTTTTTCATTTTGTTACTACCAAATTAATATTGTAGTCTTTTTTTTATTTTGTCACTACCAAATTAATATTGTAGTCTTTTTTTTATTCATTCCGGCAAGGCTTGGTGGCGTTCTTTTTATTTTTGGGCGATTAAGGAATGTGTCACGGAAGACTACTGTTTTTCAATGTACTTTTCATTAATGGTACTCTGCAATTTAAAAGAAGGGAAAGGAATTTGTTCTCAGTTTTTTAAAAATTACTTCTCAATTTTTGGGGGTTTCTAATTTCTCACACTTTGGTTATCACATTTCTGTGTTTCACTCTCCGGGTGCGCTAAACTTTCCTGTCAGCTCAGATACCTTTCAAGTTAATGCAGTTAAACCTCTCCATTCTCGTCGACTTTTTGCGTTCATTTTTTCCGGAGTTTGGCGTTTTTCTAGATTTATGGATTTCAGGCATACATGCCAAGCGCTGGGGCAACCGAGGCCATTGAACGCTGAAACGGAAATTGACAGTAAAAAGGTTACAGAGGTTTAACAGGAGGAAAACCTCAAAGCAGTTGCGCTATGAATCAATTGTTAGGAGAAGGTGAACAGTAAGATGGAAGAAAGAGAATATGAACGGAGGTATTGTAAAAGGAATGAAAGCAGTTTCAGCTAGAGGCCAAAGGAAGGGACGCTGCAAAGAACCTTAAGTAATGCCTACAGTGCACCGCATGAGATGCATTGACGGCGTTTGTCGCCCCGTTTTCAATAGTACGTCGGAGATTTTATCGATATAGGTGCTACAGGATGGAAGTTGAATCAGAATTGAATAATTGAAATCTTGCACGGTTTTCTTCTATGATGAATTAGAAAAGTCGCTCTGAATCTGATGACAGTGAGAAAATAATGTAATGATTTTACTCCCCTGTGCTTATTTTGCATAAAAAAAATTAGGACTTTTAAGAAATTAGTGTCTTCATGGTTATTTTATTTATGATATACTTGTATGCAGTTTCTAAACTAGTAATAACTGTAAATTAAACCAGCAAAAATAAAAACACAACGGGAGAGAAATATACCTTAAATAAGATAAAGATGGAAGATCTAATAAAGTCAAGATTAGTAACTATTACAAAAAACATTAATTTGAAGAATGCACAAAGAAATAAAATGTAATGAAGAAAAAAGTTCGATCCCTCCTCCGGATAAATAGTGAAACCTTTGAAAACCTGACCACTGTAAACGTTTGATATTTTCAAGCCTTTTGAGTTGACGTATTTTTTTAATCATTACCACTAGGTTCATATGCGCCAAGGAAGATGGTATATCTTCTGATAAGTAGATTTGTAGTTTGGAATGTATTTTTCAATGTGAGAGACATCTCTCTAAACGTATTTTTGTCAAAACAAGAAAAACTTATTTCCAAAAGCAGAGTGATGACGTTTTCCCAAACTGAAATTCAATTATTCTATGTTTTCTCTGAGAAATAATGTAGCCATTTTTTCTAAAATCAGAAAGTCAGAGGTCTCTCTCTCTCTCTCTCTCTCTCTCTCTCTCTCTCTCTCTCTCTCTCTCTCTCTCTCTCTCTCTCTCTCTCTCTCAGGTGTAATGACGACGCGCCGGTTTTGCTGTATCTAACGTACACACGTTCTTGGAAACTTTTGAATTAACCGTTGCATGAAGTGGAAAAGTTCAACAGCAACTTACATTTTTCAGACCTACGGTTTTATATTAGTTTCTGGAAGACGTAACTTTCTATCCTTGAGAAATTGTTTTTCTTTGATAGTCTCTAATGAAATTAGATAAGTCGGTTCAGCAGTTTCCGTAGAATGAGATGAAGGTAATGGATCTGCTTTAGATAACCCCTTTAATTTAGTGTTTTTGTTCTTCGTCGCGATGGAACAATCAGTTTTTTTGGTCTTCGTCGCATTGGAACAATTAGTGTTTTGTTCTTCGTCGCATTGGAACAGTTAGTGTTTTTGTTCTTCGTCACAATGGAACAATCAGTATTTTTGTTCTCCATGACAATGGAACAATCAGTATTTTTGTTCTTCGTCGCAATGGAACGATCAGTGGATTTGTTCATTGTCACAATGGAACAATCAGTGTTTTTTATTTTCGTCGCAATGGAACAATCAGTGTTTTTGTTCTTCGTCGCAGTGGAACAATCAGTATTTTTGTTCTTCGTCACAGTGGAACAATCAGTATTTTTGTTCTTCGTCGCAATGGAACAATCAGTATTTTTGTTCTTCGTCGCAATGGAACAATCAGTATTTTTGTTCTTTGCAATGGAAGAATCAGTATTTTTGTTCTTCGTCGCAACGATAAAATTGTGTTTATATTACCGAGGCATAATTTAATATTTTACAAAAATGGGAGGGTGTGAATATTAATCTTACCTCCAGTTATTGTACTTGGAGAATTTAGGATAGTCTTCTGAACTTTGGAGAATTTCTTAAGGAATGTAAGTAATGATAGGATTCTTTAAAATGTTACATAAAAATTATTTTCAAGTGTAACGCTGTCACAATTAAATTTTATATTTATTTCTTTATACATGTAATTATTGTTTCGTTTTGGTTTTGGAAAATAATTTAATGACCCCTTAGATATTACCTTAAGGGTTGAGATTGCTGTTGTCTCAGTGTTAACTAGAATTTATGGTGATCATTGATTATCATTCACAGTAGCGGATCCAGAAAAATTTCATGGGGGCGCCCCACCAATTTTTATATATATATATATATATATATATATATATATATATATATATATATATATATATATATATATATATATATATATATATATATATATACTATATATAGATTTTTTAGATTTTTTTTTTTTTTCATTTTTTATTTCTCATTTATGTTATTATTATCTGAATCTTCAAAATTATTATTTGTCATTATTTTTCCGGGGGAGGGGGAAGGGTTTAACGTGCCCAGGTTCCCACCCGCCCCCAGATCCGCTAGTGATTCATTCATGTGTCTTTGTAGTTTCCTTACTGTCAGCGATTTTTTTTTGTTATTGAATTATTGACCATTGAGTGTAATATGGGTTGTAATCTTTTTCTTAAATTCATGTTTGATAATATTAGGTAGAAATTTATAACGGTATGACATTTGTACTCGAACGCAACGTTTGTGTTTTTTTAATGATTTTCTCGTTATTCAGTCGAACTCTTTTTCATTTCTTTGTTTCACAACTGGCGACCCAAACAGTTCATCTTGAAGATTTATAAATTCATGAGGGGAAAACCTCGAGAATTTAGGTGCGTCTTTTTACTCAGTTTAAAGACTTCTTAAGAATAACATTTAAAACTGTTTCTCATCTCTTCTCGCTTCACAAGGCTTTAGAAAAGCGCGTAGTTTTCTGTTTAACAGATACTGCTCTCCCAGAACTAAAATACATTTGCAGGCGAGGCCTCAAATTTTTATTCTTAACTTTGCTTCCTTTAATATTCTTTTCAGTAATTTGCGTAAATGAAGGATAATGTATGTTTCGTATTTTGTCATTTTCCTACGAATAATTTTGGAATTAATATCGCAGCTTATGATGGGCTATCGTAACTGGAAATGATAAGTGTGTAATTGATAAGCGATCCGTCACCAGGGGGACTCGAACCACCGAATCGTTGGGAACGATGACTTCTCAGTGACTCTAACCACAAGGCTATCAAGAGAGTTTTCTAGATAGAGGGTTACAGGATCGTTGGCCTACCGCCCCCAAAAAAAAAAAAGATTTTGTAGATCTCTTTATAATGTCAGTAGAACACATTTTACGCCATGAGAGAGGTCATAGTTCAGGAGTTAATTAAAACAAGATAAATGTCATATATTCGACATGTTAAAAGATGGCTTAGTGTTCATTTTATATGTTGTTATAAATATGGAGCATGTTTTCTTTGTTATATGCGATTGTTTAATTAAATTTCATTCTCCAGTATTTCAGAATCAATCAGAAACAAAACAAAGCACGCTACGGCGATAATTGATTAATGACATTGCAATTAAAAGTCTTACAAAGAAAACTAGGAAGGTAATTGATTAATGAGGGCGAGATTGAAAGTTGACTCTTCATGTCAATTATAGGTAGAGTTTTTTGTCTTTTTTACGTCTGAAAATGGAAAGAAGTTATCACACAACCAGTATGAGATCGAAACGCCCCTGTTGGCCCGGTTTTAGTGCTTCATTTCACGACAAGAAGCTAATGGATTTTATGTGATATTGGTTCTCCAGTACCTTGGAAGAAATGTCGATTGAGTGAGTTGAAATATGTTTGCCTGCGTAATTTAGAAACAGCCTACCTTCACTTTGCTATGTATTACTCGGCGATTTAAATAATTTTCGAAAGAGGCTTGGTAACCCAGTTGCCATTTTGGAAACTGAATCAGAGGCAAGAAACTGATATCTTCATTGTCTGGTACATCAAATCTGACTGTTTTAAAATATGAATCTATTAGAAGAGGTATGAAAATAGAATTAAGATTATCTATTTATTCTGGCTAGAAACAGCAATTTCTGCTGGCGTCGAGACGGCGATTACACAAAAGGGAACGGTTGAAATTTTCCGAAACTTTTATCAAAGTTGGGTCTCATGAATAATAACATGTGATTAGATTTTCAGTGAAACGGAAATGTAACCTTTGGGTAGGAGGCTTGCGTGAGGGAGATTATTTTATTTACTCAGCCTTGGAGAAAGTTTGTAATCTCCAAACTCTTGCTTCAAATGTTTCCCCGTCGAGTTTTGATTGTGTTTTCATTAAAATAACAAAAGTAAAAAAATAAAATAACGATAGTGATTTCGGGTATTCTGCTGACTGTTCATTACAAGCATCAATTTCTTCTGATATAAGAAATATTTAAAAGTCCACCGGGGCGAAATTTGGGTACCCTGGAAACGCAGTGTTTAATCCAGTGGTAAAGTTCGCGGAAAAACATCCCGATTGCTTTTGCCGCCGTTGTAAAGCTGTCATCGTCGTGTGTTTACGAGTTAATTTTCCTGCGTGCAATGAACATACTTCAATGCTGCGGTGTTAGCAGCTGTCCAAATGACATTTAGTGTTTGTTTGTCTCTATGTATTGGAACAGAGAGAGAGAGAGAGAAACTGGATCTGGTGTTCGCCTCTTTATGGGCTAACTGCGATTACTGGCAAATCAAACTTGTTTGTCCAACTCGGTTAGGATTAGGTTTCAAAACAAGGATCGTAGTGCTTCGAGGTATTTATTTTGTACATCGCAAAATGAAATTAAACTAGGTCATTTCATTTTTACCGACCTCGTGGAAAATTTCCTTATCATTGAAATTTATGACATCTTGCATTTCAACTTAGATTTACTTCTTTGTCTCATCTCAATAAGCTGTACGTAGGTCCCGTTGCTAGGTAACCAGTTGGTTCTTAGCCACGTGAAATAAATCTGATCCTTCCGGCCAGCCGTAGGAGAGCTGTTAATCAGCTCAGTGGTCTGGTTAAACTAAGATATACTTAACTTTTTACTCTTCTGAAGGTCAGGGGCACTTGATTAAGATATAGAAAGGAAAATGCATAAAGTCAAGGCATAACAATATCACATTCCACTGACATTTTATTTGAGTCACACTTTCAAGGTCAGCTATCTCGGTTGATCCATACTGAACATTTCCAAAATGAGGAATCCCATTTCTTCCTCGGCATCTTCCTGAATCGATTAATAGGCGTGTCATCAATCAGAGGTGAAGTTCTCTCTCTCTCTCTCTCTCTCTCTCTCTCTCTCTCTCTCTCTCTCTCTCTCTCTCTCTATTCCAGTACTGATAAAATGACAGCCTTTAAATCGAGCTGTCAAGTGGGGTTCGAGCTTCGTATATGACCGAGAAGCATTAACGTTAATTCGTGGGAGGAAAATTATCTAGTGTAATTGCAGTTCCCTATTAAAAGTAATTTCCGTTGAACCTCAAATAAGCTTCAGGACTTCCTGTTTTACTTTATGACGAACCACTGTTAATTACTTGGGGAAATGAGCCACGTTAAATCCGACTGATGTTATACCACTAAAGTATATATATATATATATATATATATATATATATATATATATATATATATATATATATATATATATATATATATATATATATATAATTTATATTGCCACTCTTCAATGCGCCAGTGATGTAATACATCATGGAGTAAAAATGTAACCTTATTTTTTTAAATATTGACATTTCCTGATGATTGTATTTTCCTTTAAAAGAATTCCTGCTTCTTTGTATATGTTGTAGCATATCTCGCCTTTCGTATGTGCTCAGTCTCTTCACAGATGTTAACATTTTTCTTTACAATCAATAAAAGATTACAGTATAGAGTTAGAATCATTTCTTGTAAACTTTTATTACTACTGTACTATTATCATTTGGAAGTACAACGCTTGATGGAAACGAACCCAGTTGAGAGAGCTGGGGTTCAAATCCCGCCGATCACTGATGGCTCGAATTGCACCACTGTAAAAATCCGGCAGCCCGTCAACCTAACGGTCCGAAAAAACCCGAGAGGTTCAGCAGGAAAATAGGTACCAGCCCTTTGGCTGGGGAGTTAAACAGTGGGCCTTGCGACACACTGGCCATGTGTCACAGACATTGGGACCTGTCCCCCCACTGGCTGTCGGCCTAAGAAACAGGAGATCAGCGCCTGCCTTATGAGCCTACAGATGCCCATGAGGACTTTAACTTTAACTGACAGAAAACACAAAAGTGCGAACAACCTCGAATGTTTCGCGGTAACGTTTGCGTCGTTCTTTGATCCTTTTCCACACTCTGCGATCCACACAGTTCACCGAGCTGCGCCTTTTGCCTCCGTCTCCCGAAGGTTTCTGATCCCTGCGCGAATAATAGAGGCAATGTTATTTGGCAGTTTCACAGTCGAAGTTAATTCAGCCTTTGTTCTCACGGACACGGGCGCGGCTTCTCTTTGGCGATATCGCTTTCCTTTGTTTTGGGGATTCGTGAACTGGCCCGTGAAAGGGGATTGTTTAGCCGTTTGATTTCCCCCGAATGATACATTTCCTGTGATTTCTGGGGTTAATTTAGGATTTTGGTTAAATAGGATTTGTCTCGAATTCGTTAAACAAATATGTACCTGTTATTCTGTTTGTAGTATATGGTGTCTTTTGAGTCACGATAATTATGGCCAGAAATGCTGAACAGACTGATGTGTGTGTAATGTAATGTTTACACAGCTTTTCGTGAAAAATTCTGAGTGTATAATGTAATATATTTACAAGGGTTTTTCATGAAAATTTTTGAATGGATAATGTAATATATTTAAAAAATTTTCTTATGAACAAAATCTGAGTGTATAATGTAAAATATTTAAAAATTTTTTCATGAACAATTCAGAGTATAATGTAATATATTTACACAGGTTTTTCAATAAAAATTTTTTAATGTATAATTTAATACATTTACACAAAATTTTTTTTCATGAAAATGTCCTGAGTTTGTAATGCAATATAATTACACAGGTTTTTCTTGAAAATTTCTGAGTGTATAAAGTAATATATTTACACAGGGTTTTTTCATGAAAAATTCTAAGTGCATAATGCAATATATATACAGGTTTTTTCATGAAAAATTCTGAGTAATGCTGTCCAGGCAATACGCACATATATAAATACTATCATGTCACTCATAACATCATTTATAAAAAAATAAAGAAATATTTTCAGAAGTTGCCTTGTTGGTCTCGATTCCTTGATACATATTTTTTCTTTCTTTTTTTAATACAATTTTACGTAAGTAGAACAATACACAAAAAAGTCCTCCACTTGTTTACTTTAACAAAATAAATAATGAACTCTTCAGGATTTTTTTTTTTTTTTTTTTTTTTTTTTTTTTTTGCTTTCTAAGTAAATGAATGGAGTCCAAATATGCCGACTATACATACACGGGAAATGCTTTATGGCTTCTCTCGATTTGAGAATTTCTAAAATGATTAACTTTTCTGTGATTAGCATTTTTCATTCATTTTGTATATCAAAGAGGACAAGGGATAATCGGTGTAATGGTTTTAAGTTCTAATTTACTTTCAAGCGAAATATTTTTTTACATCCGGTTTGAATATTTTTCCGACTGAATATTTTCCCGACTGAATATTTTCCCGACTGAATATTTTCCCGACTGAATATTTTCCCGACTGAATATTTTCCCGACTGAATATTTTTCCGACTGAATATTTTCCCGACTGAAAGAATTGCTGCCACAGTTCACTCTTCAACCAACACATATTCCACATAATTTATCGACGGGAAAATATTAGCTGTCTCTCAGTAAATATGAATCCATATGATTGAGCTTGCATGGCAGAATAGTGCCACAACGTCGGAGAGAGAGAGAGAGAGAGAGAGAGCCTATGTAGGACGAGCTTATTATGAAATTTATAATTGAATTACTCTTTTATGAATTTGCAGTATCTCATTTTCTAGTTTGTCTTGACAAATTTGTACTTTATATGATTCGAACAACAAAAAGCCAAAATAACATATATTGTATAACTTGTATCTACTCTTAAAAGCTTTTGTAGTTGCCTTTGATTCATAGTTATGTAACATACAAAACAGCGCAATAATAAATTGAGATAAGGTTGGCTGTAGTAATGTCTAGTGCTAAGCGTAGAGTATCGTATACCGACATCGATCAAATACACTGTTTAATCTGATTTTTTCCTATTAAGGATCATGATTAAATTTGCTTGTCTGACACCGAGGAAACATTGCATCCGTCTGGGTCGAGGTGGGCCTAGGGCAGTGCCAGATGGTTTGGGGTAGGGGTAGGGAAGGGAAGGGGTAGGAATAGGAAGGGTAAAGGAAGAGGGGGGGCTTATCCTTGGGAATATCACGATTCCTCGCCAGTCGTAAACCTCTTACCTCTTTAGTGTTTAAGAGGCAATTAACTCATTTTGATGACCGCACTCGGTAACACCGTGGGGCCAGGGACTCTATAAATGTTCGTTCGTATGTGCGGTTGTGGGTGTAAAAGAGAGAGAGAGAGAGAGAGAGAGAGAGAGAGAGAGAGAGAGAGAGAGAGAGAGAGAGAGAGAGAACTTGTGTAAGTTTGTTTTTTGACATTTTGTGCCCTAATATGCATTTCAAAAGGAAGCTGTTTCACTAGATATTAAATTGATTTAGTAAAGTTATGAATTGTTTTTATTTTTCATATGCATATGTATATACTGTATATTTTATGTATGTATGTATGTATGTATGTATGTATGTATGTATGTATGTATGTATGTATGTATGTATCGCAGAGAGAGAGAGAGAGAGAGAGAGAGAGAGAGAGAGAGAGAGAGAGAGAGAGAGAACTTGTGTAAGTTTGTTTTTGACATTTTGTGCCCTAATATGCATTTCAAAAGGATGCTGTTTCGCTAGATATTAAATTGATTTAGTAAAGTTATGAATTGTTTTTATTTTTCATATACATATGTATATACTGTATATTTTATGTGTGCATGTATGTATGTATGTATGTATGTATCGCGCCTTGGTTCCCTACATATTGGTAACACTGAAACTCCTAATTCCGAATAGTTGAGCGTTTGATGTTATCTGCGACCTCGAATTTCCTTTTGTTCACAGAACTCATATCATGTAATGCAGCCGAAACCAAGAGATTTTGTTAACGTTTTATACGTCAGAGATTGTAGTCAGCAACTCTTATGGAGGTGTCTACAATCAGCTTGATTTCAGTAGGGAACTTCTTTTAGTGTAATAAGTCACTGGGTCAAAATAGGGCGTGTCACTCGGGCAGGAGAGAATCGGAATCTAAATTCTTTATTAGTATTATTGATGGTGGTGGGTATGGAATGTAAGATAGACTGTCGTGCTTCTTGAAAGCACAGTGCGCAATTGCCTTTGTTATTCCATTCCGAATGACTGCTGTATGTGTATATATATTTATCTCCCATTAGTTTATCTATTATATGTGTATATTTATTTTCTTGCTGATATCTTTCTTTTTGTATATTGGATTACTTTAATGTGCGCGAGTATGTTTTGCAAATTAATCCCCTTCAGTCTTCTTCCACATGAGCGTCTTGGAATTTTCTAAATAATAATAATGACACAGAACACTTGTATATATCTTCCCTTTTTTATTTGCTTAGTTTTCCGTACCATTTCTTTGAGTTGCATTTCGGCGCAGTATGTAAAGGGGAACGGTGCCACCGTGAATCATATTTTGTTAGGAGGAGCAATTTCGCCCCCCTAGGAGGCCTTCTTCGCATTGTCCCTTGTTCAGGGTTGGTTGCATTCTTGTTTGCAGTCTTTGCAAAAGCAGTTTACGACCTGCAATTGCAGACTGTTTTTTTTTTATGTTTTTCGTTTTATTCGCGTTATCGTGTAGTTTGTTACCGATTTTTACAATCGTTGTTTTGTTGTCGAAAGGAATATGTTTAAGGCGCAGACACTCTCTCTCTCTCTCTCTCTCTCTCTCTCTCTCTCTCTCTCTCTCTCTCTCTCTCTCCCCGTGCTGAAAGGAATACGTGTGTAATCTGAGGAGACTAGGTGATATACCGTTGGAAAAGAAGTGCATTTCAAGAGAACACACACATATATATGTCTCTCTCTCTCTCTCTCTCTCTCTCTCTCTCTCTCTCTCTCTCTCTCTCTCTCTCTCTATATATATATATATATATATATATATATATATATATATATATATATAAATATATATACATACATATATGTATGTGCTTGTGTGGTGCATGTATGTATGTATGTGTATATATATATGTATATATAAAGACAGTAACACCGCTCCCATGTTTTTTGTTATCACCACGAAGGAAGTTCACACGAAAAACTTCAAGTGAGAGAAATTATTTTATTAGATTTATATAAAGAGTACACGGAAATACAGTAGGGAATATCACATTCCAAAACAGTGGTAAGTGGTTGGAAGTAAACCAACCAGAGATGGTGAACGTCGTGTAAACATGTTATCCGTCGACACTTTACTGAAGAATCCATTCTTGCACACTTCATTTACTATCTTTGGAATGTCCGCTTCAAAATAAGTGAATATTATTTTGGACTGTAATGTACCCTTCCGAGAGTTTATAATATATATGTATATATATATATGTGTGTGTATATGTATGTATATATGTACAGTATGTATGTATGTATAACTGAATCACAATAATATAGAGATATATTATATATATATGTGTGTATGTATGTATAATTTAATCACGAGAATATGGAAATATATACATACATACATACATACATACATACATACATACATACATACATATTGGAGAGAGAGTGAGAGAGAGAGAGATAATGATGATTTCTTTCTCGCTCCCATATCTCTTCCAGCAACAAGATATTTGATTAAGATCAGTGCTGTTACCTTCCAGCAATTCCGTTATATACGAATAGAAGGTCTATATATTGTGAGTGCGGTATCTGCCACAGAGTGAGCGGTAATGCCGCTCTCTACTCTATTTCCCAAGAGGGTGATAGGGTATGGGACTTCACTTTACGTCTTATGGAGACGAAATGCGATACCTGATAGGCTTTTCTTGCTTAAAATACAGGGAGGAGAGAGAGAGAGAGAGAGAGAGAGAGAGAGAGAGAGATGTATATGTATATATATGTATATGTATGTATATGTATATGTATATATATATAAAGTAAATTAATAGATTTATACACAATGATTTTTTATTATTTTTCATGTAGTGAGCATTATATGTTCTCAAGTTCAGAGAGAGAGATGTATATGTGTAATATACATATATATATGTATATGTATATATGTGTGTATGTGTACATGTATATATGTGTATGTATATGTAAATATATATACATACATACTGTATGTGTATGTATATATACTATATATATATATATATATAATATATATATATGAGTATATATATATATATAATATATATAAGTAAATGAATAGATTTATATACAATATAATTTTTAAAGTTTTTATACACAATTTTTTAATTTTTATTATTTTTCATGTAGTGAGCATTATACTGTATGTTCTCAAGTTTCATAAGGCATGTTTTTCGATTATCCCCAATATCTTGCAATGTAAAGGTGTGTATAGGCTACATTATTAATTTACTGGTATTTTTTGTAGAAAAGCTTGCCTTTTTCCTTTAGTTATTAAAATCCAGTGGCTATATTCTGCTTATTACAGATTAATATTTTTTATGGTCGCGAGGAGTGGAAATTAAAAACAGATTTGCTTTTTATGGCATTTCTTCCACACATTTAAACCAAAATGGGAATATTTTATTCCAGGCTCCAATTGACTTTTGTTATCTGAGTACAGTTGAATATTATTTGAAATATCCAGGAGAGAACTCTTTTTAATGGTTTTTTCTTTTACGGGCCAGAGTTCAGATATATAAATGTGATATATATTACGTTGTATAACGTCGTGGTGCTGGTTTTATAGATAGCTACTCGTTTATTAAATTTTAATCTAGCCACAGTATAAAAAAGTTGAATTTTTGTAAAAATAGGATTTTTGTCTTAATGAACCCAACTATGAAATATTCTACACAAAAGAGGTTTGACGTAAAGCTTGGGAAACTGTGATATAATTTTGCCATCTACGAAGTAGTTACCGTGATGGAACGTTCCATGGTGCCCAGGTACTGAGATAAATTTATTCTTCCCAACTGTTAAACGCGTTATTGTTGTTATTTAAAAGATTACCCTAAGTCATATGAAACAAGCCCACAGGGGCCATTGGCTTGAAATTCAGGCTTCCAAAGACTAATAGTGTTCATTGGAAGAGAGTAACGGAAGATATTGAGAAATACAGGAAGAAGAGATAAGGTATTAGAAAGGAAAAAATAAATTAGTAGATTAATAAAAATTTAAGTGAATTATCAAAATACCAGGAGACTTGTTTTATGGGAGTATTGCATCCCATCTTCGCTCGAACTTGGGAGATTCCAGTTGCAAGGAAGTATAAGAATGAATTGAGTTGATAATTGTTTCCTTCTGTTGAAAGACATATGTTATGAAACGCAGCGGGCTGAATTCAAGCTCTTGACTTGCGTAAAGGTGGCTTGTCTTAAAACAATTTTTTATCTGTGTTTTAGTATATTACTCTGTGTTTGTTTTGTTTTGGTAACCTTCCTCAGTATCAACTTTTATGTTGTTTCTGCTGTCTGTTTTGCGTTGACAAACATACATTACTGGATTGTACAATAATGCTAATGGCTTCACTGTTGCGTAAAATTTTATTCTGTGATTATGTGGTATGTTATGCACGGACAAATATACATTACTAAATTGTACAATTATTTTGGAATTATTTTTGTCTTTGTTACTCGATTTCATTATTAACGAACCTCTCCCTGACAAGGGTAGAAAAAAACCCCTTAAGACCTGCAAGTATAAAAGGTGTTTGCCCTTTTTACTGGCTTTCCGTTCATTATAAATAATGACGCCGTTCCCAAAAGGAAAACATCAAATATGGAGCCATCCCACTTGAGTTTAAAAGGAAAAAGTTTCCTTTCTCTTTGATATTTTCCTCTTTTTTTCATTTCTTTTTTTTAACTCGTTTTAGGCTTTCAAAGGTTTTTTTAAAGAGAGTTTGAACTTTACTTTGTATCAAGAGGGATAAAGCAAAATGTGTTTATTGGAATGCTTCATGAAACAATATTAATGCCTTGTAGAATATTTAGTCACTGCCGAGAAAGTGTAATTATTTGAAGGTCAGAAAAGAATCTTCACTATGGTGGTATTCTGTTATACATTTTATCATAATGTGCTTCAAAGAAAAAGTTAGCATTTTAAAAGCACCAAGAACACAGGAAGCTTACTTCATTAAAACTGCTTATTCATTAGGATGCTTATCTTTGTCTTTTCAAAAGATATCCATACTAACGTAAGTCTGGAAACGGGTGTATGACCAGTTTCCAGGATTTGCCTTTGATTTACATGACTTTACTTGCTTCGGTTTGTAATAGTACCCTTTTCCAGACTGCTTTGTACAACGCTTAATTATTTGGATGATTCTTTCCTCACGTTTCCAGGGTTATTTATGGGAGTGTTTAATTGTAGTTTTGATGGTTGATATCTCTTTTGCCTATTTAGGGCAATTTCATGAATGATTTCTCTGTCAGTGTTTCAAGACAGACCTCTGCATGCCCCATTTTGATATTCCTTTGCATTGTTAAATAGTATTGAAAGGCTTTTGAAAGTCTATTTAATTTTCTTTTACACTTAGAAAGATATTTGAATGGAAGCACTTATAAAAAAAATAAAATGAAACAAAATACCTTGCCAACCGTCGACACGATTGTTTGTCCAGAGGGGCTCAGCCTGAGTACTTACCAGCAAAGTCCTCCAAATATTATCTATGATTGGCCAAGCTTTTTCTCATGTAGCTGTTTAACAGCTGCTGTAAAACTGGAGTTGCCTTGTTAAGCGTTGATGTTATGGTCATTGTGGGAGTAAAATTATTTTCTTTATGTGATCTATCTGCTATCTAAATCTGGAAATATTCCTGTTAAGAAATTGGGGATAAATTTTTATTTGTCCTTTTTTTCTTTACTCCTTTTTCCGAATTTTGGTATGCTATATGTTATTCAGAGTTTGTTTAGCGTAATTTCATATAATAAGAACAATCTCGTAGGACATAAATTGTAAACAGCTGAGTTAAAATTTTTTCGGGAACACTTTACACGTTCCATCAAGAAACCAAACTTGGCCCAAAGCCCAATCTTTGAGCAACTCCAAATATTAAAGTTCCCTCACGTACGGCTGTTGAAGCATGGAGATAAAATTTTCCCCCATCATCCGAAATGATAAAATTTCCGTGTTTAACAGGAGAACATGACAAAGAGCCTAAATGATTTAGTGTTCGTCTCCTGTCTGTGGCGTGTAACAACTCGCCGAAGAAGAGGAAGGGAAAGTATTTTTGTGTCTCTTTCTTCGGACATTGTTAAGCAAGTTTCTGTGGCCATTTGTTCTCTGGTGGGTTCTGTGTCTCTTGCATGCTGTCCTGTAAAGCCAGACTTTCGCACCGTGAATTTATTGATTTTCTTCTCGTGAAGAAGACATGATACCAGGTTGTATGTTTGCACTCTTGATGCCGTTGATGATCTGACATATTATTACAATCATTATGATGGACGTTGAAAATTAAGATTTTCTTCTCTCTACACCTCTCTCATTTTACCATTTGGACTCTCTGTTGCTCTACTTCTCTTCAAAAAATGTTTAATTTCGACAGCAGCCGTTCATGCCATGCAAATCCTATCTTTCTTTTTCCGAACACAGGAAAAGTTAGAAACTCAGTTAATATTATTTACGCATCTGTTTATAGTGAATCTGTGATTTCGACAATATCTACTTTCTCATAATTCAGTCTGAATTTCTCAACCTCCTGGATGTCTCTATTACAAATAAAATTGTTCTCTGACGTTAATTTCAATATCAACTTTTTGCTCTTTATTGCTGTGCTCTTTGGTTTATTATATTACGGTAATTTTCCTTTTGCGTTACGTTCCGTATCCACACCCTGTTCTAAAGCCACTGTATCTACCTGTAAGAGCTAGATTTTAGGGTTTGAAAAAAAGCTCTCTTCTCTTGCTCTAAAGCGCTCTCTCTAACTTGTCCTCTCTTTTTGATTCTTTTCATTATATATATATATATATATATACAGTATATATATATACATCATACACAGTAATATATATAATCTGTTTATAGAAATAATCAACATATCTACCTAGAATCGAACCCAGGTCTTTCAATTGAAAGGCAAGGCTCTCCATCTCTACATTTACTTTCTATCATTGCAGCAGCATGAGGAGATGTCAAGTAAAGGAATAATCTTTCATTTTCCTGACAGTAATCGAGCCGTATTTAGTATCCATGCGCTTCTCGAATCTGTATTGATGGAATATTACTTTTTCTGATAATTGTTTATATATATTTTTTCTTTTTGGGTATATATTTGCTATCATTTAAATATATATTGCTTTTCATTAAAAATCTTTTGTTTCATTGATAAGAAGTATATATATATATATATATATATATATATATACATACATACAGTCACAATAATAATCTGCACATTATCTACCTATAATTCAGCTTCTCTCTCTCTCTCTCTCTCTCTCTCTACACAGTAAGTAATCTGCACAATATCTCTCTCTCTCTCTCTCTCTCTCTCTCTCTCTCTCTGCGTCTCGCAACGATAGGTGATACAATTAAAAATGGAAAACCAGACACGAATTCGTGTTGATCAAGTTGCATGCAAAACAGACGAACGCATTGCATGCAAATTGACGTCGGATTTCGAAATAGATCAGGCAGTGACTCGGGAATCATTTTGGCTGGCACGGAGCAAAGCATATTCGAGTCGCCTCTCTCTCTCTCTCTCATCGCGAGCTGCTGCCCCATTTTCTTATTGCCCTTCAGATGAGCCCGATCGCTGACTCTATAGTACTCAGAATTAAAATGTAAAATTTTGGGAGTTTGCAGCTTGATTAGGGGGCATTATTTTTCAGTCGTAGGGTTTTGTGCAGTTGCAGGTCGTAATTACGATCCGGTGATTAAAACGGGGTTTAACGTGGCAGTTATCTCTTTTGTTTTAGGGTAAATATCAGCGGGGAATGAAATATCAGTCTTCATCAGCAAGAGATTATGAATTGACATCTGAAATACGCTTTTCCATAATTTTCATTCGTTCATTCTTGTTTAAGTTTTAGGAACTTTATTTCTCATCCAAAAAAAGAATTCAGAGAGGTGTGTGTTTTATATCCATACAATTACCATAACTAGTTTCTTTCTCCCGAAACAAATAAGCAGTCATACATAAGTTTAGCTACCACCGTGCCTTCTTAAGTAATTGATTTCTTCACACTTTGCAAACGGTTGTCACTACTAAGCCTAGATCCAAATGGAGAAAGAAAGGTAGATATTCTGACGCCCGGGCGAGATTCGAAATTGCATCCAGAGTACCAGAACGAGGTAACACTACCTACCTAGCGAATGCAAATCCTTCCGTGCCGTCAGAAGATCAACATCTCTTTCTTCATTTGGTTCTAGGCTGAGCAGAGACAAGCATTTCAAAGGTATATGAAGAAATCCAAAGGCTAAGAGGACATTTTGTTTATTCACATTACATATCTGATGAAAAGTCATACGTTTCTCTCCAGCGCAGTATCCAGGATTATAGAGAATACCTGGAATCACTTCTCTGTTTCATCTGTGAGGCGTTGCACCGTAAACGCGAAATATATGCGTGGGGCTGCAAACCCCAGAACTGGATGTTTGGTGATTTGTTAACCACCGTGAGGAGAAAGGGTGTTGGTGTTATATTGCCAGGGATCCAGTGCTAATAAATGTTTGACTTTATGAAGAGAGGGGGTCATATGCCCCTCACGGGCGTTTCCTCCTAGCCAGGAGACCACAGTCCTCAACTAGGTTTAGGTTTTGCGTAGGAATAAATATCTTGTGTGTTGCAAACAATATGTATTTATGTATAATATATATATATACATATGTGTATGTATATAATTATATATATATCATATATATGTATACACACACATACATATATATATATATATATATATATATTATATAAATATATATGTATATTGTGTGTGTGTGTGAGAGAGAGAGAGAGAGAGAGAGAGAGAGAGAGAGAGAGAGAGAGAGAGAGAGAGACGCAGCGTCACAATCTTAATCTCGCTAGCCTCAAGTCGGTGAGAACGGTTTACCTCATGTCCACACAACGAAAACATCTTTCCAATTATCTCTCTCTCTCTCTCTCTCTCTCTCTCTCTCTCTCTCTCTCTCTCTCTCAGGAGCAAAAATAGCACAAGTGACTATTGCGTTTGCTGATTGCTTGAACATGCCAGATAAGGTCAATTAGAGCGTGTTGACGAAAAGAAAAGAGATGATTCTGTGTTTCATTCTCGCGACAGCAAGATTGCAAAGCTCCTTCGAGAACAAAATACATAACTCTTCAGTTCTCTAAGATAACAACAAGGACTAAATTAAACCTACAAGCATGTTTGCTTCGCTTTTTGGGGGAAAATGTTTGCGGCCAGAAAGTTTAAGGCCCCCAATTAGGGCTGTGTAAACTGTTTGATAATCGTTGCTGTAATACAGTTTCGTCGGACGGTTATAATATATATCTATATGTGTGTGTGTGTGTGTTATATATATATATATATATATATATATATATATATATAGATATATAGAGAGAGAGAGAGAGAGAGAGAGAGAGAGAGAGAGAGAGAGAGAGAAGAGAAACAACAACTGAGGTATCGCTTACGTTGAAGCATATATATATATATATATATATATATATATATATATATATATATATATATATATATATATATATATATATATATATATATATATATATATTAGAAGTTAAAGTAAGGCTGTTAGGAATATTCTGTGCTGATGGAAGATATGCCCTAGTAAACACAAGGCTAAACAGTTGTAAAAATAAAAATAATGCTCTGCCTTTAACTCATTCAAACAAAAATTGAAACAAAGGTTAGTTAAAAGTTAAGGTCCTCGTGGGCCTCTGTAGGTTCATAGGGCAGGCGCTGATCTCCTGTTTCTTAGTCCGACAGCCAGTTGGGGAAAGGTCCCAATGCCTATGACACGTGGCACCAGGCATAAAATTACCACAGAAAAATTCATTCCGACATAACCGAGTGTAATTGTTGTCTTTGGTAATTCTTACTGATTGACTTAGAGCTTCTGAGTGGGTGGTACAAGCGGCAGGATGTTTGTTCCCCTGTTATGAAAGTACCTTCAAAAAAAAAAGTGTGCCCTTTGATAATGACTGAAAGCAACTGCGACAGTTGAATCGATAAACACTTTTTTCAGCTGACACTCAGTGAAGCCTTTCATATTTCCAGTAATGTAAAGACGAGTTTGTATCAACTGGTGAGAAGTTATGGAAAATCCTGTTGGTATATGTATATATATATATATATATATATATATATATATATATATATATATATATATATAGAGAGAGAGAGAGAGAGAGAGAGAGAGAGAGAGAGAGAGAGAGAGAGAGAGGCACACATTCACGCGTGTTTTTGAATATTGTTAATTTTCATGCCACTCAAATAACTAGACTTAATACCCAATGAAAGCCAGAAAATACTATGAAGAAAGTACTTGAGGATTTTGTTCCTTCATGGACAAATTTATCATGTAATGAGCAATAACCGATAATGGGAATCGCATTGAATGAAAAGCAAATGAAAACTGCACTGTAATTTTACCTTTCTGTGTGTGATAGCTCTGTTCATTTAATTAAATAAACATATAATGCAATTTTACCTTTCCGCATACGGTAACTGTAATTTGGTAACGTAAACATTTCGACTCGGTTAGATAAATAAATAACATTGTTAGATAAATAAATAACAACAGCGTTTCAAGATAATAACTTGTACGATTGTAACTTTTTTTTTTTTGAATAATGCAATTTGTGAAATGATAATACCTTGACACAATGAGAGTTTGTAAGGTAAACGGTGTAGAAAAAATAAAAACAACCCTTCATTTGGATAATATTCCAACCATAGAATCTACTTTCATTCTCATCCCCACAATATCACTTTTTATCTACAGTATTTTTTTTATAATAATAACTAGTATTATGCCAGCATTTTATTGTTTTGTTGGAATGATAAATAAACATGT
Organism: Macrobrachium rosenbergii; assembly: GCF_040412425.1. Taxonomy (NCBI): domain Eukaryota; kingdom Metazoa; phylum Arthropoda; class Malacostraca; order Decapoda; family Palaemonidae; genus Macrobrachium; species Macrobrachium rosenbergii. Next base: position 11,492,966 of record NC_089780.1, on the reverse strand, counting down.
ATTTTTATGAAAATAATTATCCGCTATGTAATTCTGGAGCCCAGTATAGATATTTTTTGGGCCGTGTCACAGCAAACCTATAAATATGAAATTCATATCCCAAATATCAAAAGTTGAATATCAATCCGCAGCCGCATGTTATCAAAATAGTATTTAATCATCGTGATATTTTTTCCCTCTAATTTCAACAAAATGATTCAAAAACAAAACCCGAAAATATGTCCTGGAGTAGAAATAGAATCTCGCTGTATGAAAACTGTAATAATTATTAGGTGTAATTTCCCCAGTAACTGAAATTGTCAGACAAATATGGGAAAAATATGTACCTAATGCTACTCTTCTTTACAAATTTACATCCATCATTTGTTTTTCCATCTATTTTGTACTGATACATATTGTAATAGACAAGGAGTTACAAGTTTCAATGCCCAGTTTACAATTTCTTTTAAAACACAGAGAATATATTTTGCTCTGAAGTTTTTGTAATCAGCTGCCAGTCGTGTCATGCACCAGTCTTACACGTGTGGATATTTTGCACAGTTTTCGTGATCACAAGCACGCACTTGCAATTTGCTCTCCTGTCTGTTGTGAGGTATTACTACAGAAATTAATTTTTAAATAAAGCTGAGCATAATTAAGTTTCAAAGAGACAACTTTCACAAAATGATTAGCAAGATACTTCAATGTTGCAAAAAACTCAGAGTTTATATTTGTCCCTCAACTGACTCATGCCGCTGGGTATAGGCGAAATGATTTCAATGTCAGTTGATATAATGATTATGATTTGATAGAAGTGGGTCGTCGAAATAACAAACTAGCAGAGCAGATTGCATCAGTGACTTGATGATGTAGCTTTAAATAACTTCCCAAGGAAATTAATCTCAGTAATTTTCTGGTGTGCTGGCAAACTTGTGCATTTCATCTGGGGAGGACCTAAATTTGGGTTACGTTTTGCGACCTGTCTGTCCTGAAAATTGTCCAAATGCCACATATATTTCAGGAAACCTACTGGCTAATATGATTAGTCAAGGGTATATTTCCCCTTTCTACAGTACCTTTACCTCAGTATCCTTCTGGGAGAGAAATCCTGTGATAGTCGAGAACAGTGGTTTTCAATCTTTTTGTGCCCATGGCCCATTTTTGACATCCCTAAATACTCATGGCCCACTGCCCTTCAGAATTGTGTAATGATGATGACGGAATTATTATAGAACGTTTTCAGAACACTTTATTAGTTTTACATTTTCATTTTTTGGAATTATTTTCAGACCACTTTATTAGTTATACATTTCCATTTATGAAAGAAAGCGCTGGCCTGCATTTACTGTAAATGATTTTTCATTTTTTAAATACTATTTTGAAGATGTCCGTGGCATGATCCTCTCAGAACTGCCCATGGCCCACAGGTTGAAAACCACTGGTCTAGGATATGACACTAAGAAAGACTGATCAAGGTAAAGGACAGGCGTCTGTAACTTCCTCTGGGTGAGTGAGATATCAGAGCATTTAAAATCTCAAAGTGAAAGTCATGCGACTGGCAAGATGCTTCTTTAAAAGCCTTAGGTAAAGCTAACGAATTGAGGTAATGATGTTATAATCCTCAGTTTGTTCTGCAAGAACTGACTTTTCATTGTGTCACTACAGACACTTAACCACAAGTGGAGAAGCAGATAAATACATATATGAGCAGGAAATAGACTTAATTATACTTGTGTGTGTGTTGCAGGGGTTCGAATCTTGCCACTGACATAAACTCCAGGTAAAAAAAAAAAAAAATTAAAAAGTTGCAGAAAAAGTCACTTTAACTTATGGTCAGGTGGGACAGGGGGAAGCAGATTCAAGGAACAGAAGTAGTTGGAGAAAGTTGACTCGAGCGGCCGACCCTGCTATACAGTGGGATTAATAAGGTCGAAAGAAGAAGAAGAAGATAATAACGTCACAGGAAAAAAGGGAAGTGCAGGAAGAGCTGGAGATCAATGAGCAGGTCATCCCAGGGACTTAGAAAAAAGGAAAATAACAGAAAGTTTTCTCCTCAGTGCATCGGTATTCGATGAAGAAGACTGCGTCTCCGAAAGCTAGTACTTCGGAAATAGTTCTTCGTAAATGAAAGAATCTGGAATCTGAACCTAACACGAGTTATATATATATATATATATATATATATATATATATACACACACACACAAACACACACACACACACTCCCAACAAATTCACTGTATTCAAAGTTATTACTTTATTTCACAGAATACCTCTATGATATGGAAGGTTCAAAAAAGGAGATTCTACAATTGGCTCCATCATCGAGGAACCAAAAAACACATGCATAACAGATGTACTTATAAGCACAGGGTCATCAACTTCACTCTATAATCCTGGCCTGTGACCTGGGCATTAGGTTTCGCCTCCTGCATCATCCTTCATCCTCCGGGTTGTTCATAAAACTTGGTTAATCCTTTTAATCCTTTCCACGTGTTAATTTAAATTTATTATTTTCTCCAAACAGCATGTACTAGCAGTGGGTAATTGTCCTTGTGGGTTGGGGGGTTAATTGTCCTCGTGGGTAATTATCCAAAATAATATGATAAGTGGTAGAATCCTTATAGTTGTTTCATGTTACCAGGGGGTAATTGGCCTCGGGGGTGGTTGTCCTCGGGGGTAATTATCCACGCTGGGGTAATTGTCCTGATACCCATTATCAGAGCGTTTTCTACTAAGAGGCTAGTGGTTCTGCCATTTCTACGAAATCGGAATTCATTTTATCCCAATCCATACCATGATTCTGTTCTCAACAATGTTTTGCCGTAGGTGAGTCCTGATTGAAATGTCTGGTATTCTGTCCGTGCTGTTTCTTTGCGTGTTTTGCTATAGTCTGTCCGTTAATATGTTTAATCAGAGTCGTTACATGGTGGAGTGTATACCTCTCCCCCCCCCCCTTCCCCCATACCTTTGCACACGCGTCAGAGTTTCTTTATTTACTTTTAATCCTTTGTGGTGACAAGCGTATTCAAATAGTGTGGGAAGATCCACAAGTCAAAAGGTCATTGTATATATTACAACTTTATATCTTGTCAAACAAGTTGCCAGTAGGAACTACATGTGTAACATTAATCTGTGGTAGTGTTGATGAGTAATGAGAAAATAAAAAAAAATGCTGATTATACTGTTAATTTTTGTAATTTAAGAAAGGGACTGAATTACACACACACACACACACACTATATATATATATATATATATATATATATATATATATATATATATATATATATATATATATATATATATATGGGTGTGTGTGTGTGTGTTTGTATGAATATAGATAGACTATGTAGAGGCCACCAGCAATCTATCTATATATCTAAATATATAAAAGACAAAGCTACCAAGCCCTTCCGTGTTATTTAAACACACCGTTTGTTGAAGAAAGAAAATGTTTATTATCTTCGCCTTTCATTTATATATATATATATATATATATATATATATATATATATATATATGTGTGTGTGTGTGTGTGTGTGTGTATGTATATATGTATGTACGTAGTTTGAGGGTGTTGGACTGGACTTTTTAAAAACGTAGTCGAATTTGAAGAAAAGTACTCATCCGAATCTTTTGTGCTTGTGGAATAAATAAATACAGAAAAGGGCTGAGAATGCTATTGAAAGCTTAAGGGCTTAAATTTAAATGTTTTCCGCTACCCAGAATATATTCAGTTTTATCGTGGCATCCTATTTCTGGAGTTTATCTTTCCTCAGTGGCTCGGGAAAAGAGTGATCTAACAACCGAAGCTGGAAAAACTTCCGAAGATTCGGGAAGGAGTTCTGTTACCAAAATCTTTATGAAACTTTTCGCAAAGGATTATGTTGTTTATGCGCATAGATTAACAGGCGCATATGTTGATAATCGTATGCATTACAGTACGATTCAAGTGTAAGGAAATTTGATTTCATCAGCTATGTTATTTTAATAGGGTCCATCTGCTGAAATAATAATAATAATAATAATAATAATAATAATAATAATAATAATAATAATAATAATAATAATAATAATAATTTCGATCAGTAGCAAGTAATACGCACGTGCCTGGTACCTTCTTTTCCTCTCTCCAGTTTTGTATGAACTCTCAGTCCGGGGTTCGAATTTTGCTCTCGGAAATCTTAAAGAGGATATCAACTTTTTCTTCTGGCGTCGCTTTTATTCGTCCCGTCCCGCCAAGATGAATCCTGCCTCCGAAAAGTACGATAAGAGTGAATATATTTTGGGATGCTGGAAGAATATCTCTTGGAAGAACTCTCTCTCTCTCTCTCTCTCTCTCTCTCTCTCTCTCTCTCTCTCTCTACACAGGTAGCCTATGTATATATATATATATATATATATATATATATATATATATATATATATATATATATATATATATATATATATATATATGTGTGTGTGTGTGTGTGTAATATATATTTACAAATACGTGTATATATTTTTATACATTCGACATATCCAGAATAAGTTTTGATCTTCAGTAGGGGTATATTTATCTTCGTTTTGTATATTTTCTATCCAACTTATTTTTATGATGTATTCCAAAGACTAGTCGTGTCACACAGGAAGCAGTTGAAGACATGTTAGTGTGGGGGTCTCTCTCTCTCTCTCTCTCTCTCTCTCTCTCTCTCTCTCTCTCTCTCTCTCTCTCTCTCTCTCTTTTAAGTGTTACTTCTACCTTGAATCTGGTGTTTATTTGAGGAAAATGACCAGTTCTTGATACCAGGAACAGAACTTGTGATCATTACGGGTTCAGGGTAAACTATGCTAATTCCGATGCAGTGATGTAGAAAATGGGAATGTTGCCCCAGAGTATCTGGGTAACTATGCTAATCGTCTGTGGATGGGAAGGATTGCAATATCTGACTGATATTTATAGTTACGGTAATTGTCTTTTTTTTAAATATGGGAAGATTCCCCTTCCTGAATCAGAACGTTCTATGAATAATCCAACTTGCTGAAAACTCACACAATTTCAGTCAGTGGTCGAAAAGTTCTGTTTGGTTTGGTGAAGACCAAAAGTCTTATATTATAATATTTTATTATTATATTATACTAAACGTATAAAATGTTCACATAATTCTTTGTTATGTATGCTTTCAGCGAAGAACTTGTTAAAGTGATACGTGCAGAGCAAGTTTCCCCAAATGGTAATTTCTATAGCGAATAATTTTCACAGGAAATTGCCGGAGGTGCGTGGGAATATTTCATATTTCAGCTGAACAATAGTTATCCGATGCTAATCTTCCAAGCCTTTGACCAAGAATGGGTTGAAGCCTGGTGAACTCGAGTCCAGTTTCTGGAAATTTGAGAAAGCTTTAAAATTGAGATACACTTAAGCCGTTCACTAGAAGTTATGCATCCTGTTGATAGTTAAAACAAAAGAAATAATCGTAAGTTGAAAAGGGCGTAATAAAAAAATAAAAAAAAGTGGAAGCCAAAGATAAAAATGGAAAAGTGTGTAGTGAAATGTCACCAAGAAAGGGATTTCAAACTCAAGACTAAATATTGATGTCACGGAAAATTTATTCATCTTTTTTTTTTTTTTTTAGATTTTACTTTTCATATACAAAGTGTGTGTGTGTGTGTGTGTATGTATGTATGTATGTATGTATGTCATTTTCTTTGCTTTGATACATCTCAAGACATACGGTTTTAAAGTGAGTCTAATTTTTAAATTGAACGTTTATCCTTAGGGGAAACCAATCGATAATTTGTGAGCATTTTTTAAAATAAATCTTTATTTTCCTCCAGAAAATTTTACATGAAATACTTAAAAAAAAAACAAAAGCGTTTAAAATTACAGCAAAAGACATAATCTCGAATAAGTTGAAAAGAACGTATATTGAAATAATGAGATATCACGTAATAAACATAGGCATTTTTATTACTTGTTTTGCTTCATCTGATTTGTTAAACCATAAAAAGTCAAGACATGAGTTGATCACTAAAATGATATGATTCGTTTTCGCCATTACACAGGATGCATTGATTTTATTAATTTTCTTTTCCCAAAAATGTACATTCAGAGATGTAATTGAAATAATGAGATATCATGGATAAATAATTGGCTGCTGTGGGCTGCCTGCTTTTGTTAAACATTAAAGTCAAGACAGAAGTAATCTACTAAATGAATAACTGCCGAACGTTGATGGGGTAATTATGATTGATTGTCATGTTGTTTGGACGTGATTGAATTAGTGCATGAAATGGGTTTTTTCATTTTTATTTTTATTGTCTCAGTGTCTCAACGTTGATGGGATATATAATTGATATATATACTATATATTGATATTATATATATAAATGTATATATATATATTTTATATATATATATATATATATATATATATATATATATATATATATATATATATATATATATATATATATATACATATATACATATATATATAATATACACGCACATATATATATATAGTGTATATATAAGAAAATATCATTAGTCGTAACTTTGATGATATGCATTCTCTCTCTCTCTCTCTCTCTCTCTCTCTCTCTCTCTCTCTCTCTCTCTCTCACACTCACACAATTGCATTACACATTACTAAAGTTTATTCCTTACGTCATATTTTTTCCGTGGGCCATAGGCTGCCATTTTAAAACAGTTGAGAGAGAAAAAAAAAAAGATTCACGCAGTCCTTGTAAAGACCCTAGACCTAAACGCTTACATTGTTAGCCTCGACTCCGTAGCCTCAGCAAACACCGACATCCATTTATTTCCTGCCCATCCCCGAATCTCCACGGCTACTCGGCGGAAGGTCTTGCTTTCGAATTCTCGGTAGATTCCCCGCGCACTAATTGGGTCTTTGTTCCGAATTGCCTTTTTAATCCCCTCTCGAGAGAAAGAGGGATATTTTGAAATAGCTGGGTATGAAGGGATCCGCAGTCCATCATGGGCGGCGGACACTAATTAATCTCCGCAGAGCTCTCTGTGAAAGGGTGTGAAGAGTCGGCTCCCGACTACAATGGCGTATGCAGTCAAGTACTTTTTGTTCCGTCGAATTGGCAGAGGGAACTTGGTTTTTTCATCGCTTGTGCGTTATATTTCGAGGGGTTTAGATGTTCCACTCTTGGAAATTTTTTTTTTTACTGAAAAAAATAAAGGGAAAAATGTACTTTATTCTTTATATATAATACAGGAAGGGTTAATAACGCATTGAACTGTGAAATTGGGGATAGGTTTTTATTTTCCTAACAATATTTTGTCTGTTTTTTTGACGTATATTACCCTTATTACGTTTATGTAGTAATTACGTATTAGGATACTGAGGCAGCTTCCGTAAGATTCTGCACAGTTACTCGCGAGATAACCTATCAGAAATTATATCATTTGATGTGAAGTAAGAAAGGGGAAATACTGATAAAGATAATTTCCTCTATTTTGTTGTGCACCCTTCAGTATAATTCATTTAATGTTCAGTCAAAAGGCGAAATAAAGATAAAAGGAATTTTCTCTATGCAGTTTTGTTCCCCTCGAATATAATATTATTCAACTCATTTCGTGTTGTGAGAATTATACATTACACTTAGGTATAATATTCCTTTCGTTAGTCGATGTTAGATAGGTCCGCACTGTGTTGTGCTGACATCAAATCTTTTTCACCCGTATTTATGGATTTTCTCGCGCACGCGCAGTCCTGTGTAACGTTGTGAGAATTATGTAATCGCCCTTCGATATGGTATTCCCGTCATCGTTAGATAGGCTCTCACTGTGCTGTTTCAAGTATTTTCCATCTCCATAATTATGGATTTTCTCACAAGCCATTCCATAATTGATATTGCAGTGAATCTTCGACTAATAACTGCTTTGGCGAATAACTATCTTTTGAATTGAGTTCAAAAGTCCAGTTACATTTTGATTCATGATTGTAATCGTATTCATCTATGGCGAATTATTATCGTTTGAATTGCGTTCAAAATTCCAATTCAGTTTTGATTTATAATTGTAATCGTATTCATCCTCAGTTCATTTGAGTTCATCAGTGCGATCGTCTTTCTAATGACTCGAGTAATTTTGAAACTTGTGTTGGAAATTCTCTTATACAACCCACGTGAAATGTCCCGAGGATGAAGATCAAGATATTAAATATTTATTGAGAGAAAGTTTATTGTTTTATCTTAAATTCCTTGGGCATAGTCATAGACTTCTGGAAAGGAATTAGTTAAAAAGACGTATGGAAGTTTATTTAAGGAAGTAAATTCTTCCTCGGTCGAAGAGCGGAAGGTTTCCAATTGAGTTTCCTTAAAAAAAATAAGAAGAAGAAGAAGAAGACATTTAAGTGATTATTCCGGTTTATTATATTTTAACACGAAAGACTCTCAAACTCAGAAAACTGGTTTCTTAACTATTTCACAGTTTAATACATTCTTAGATAATGCTGTGTCATTGCACATTTATCTTGTAAAAATCAAAATAATAAATGTACTCGTATGTAGTTGCCTCAGATGAAAATGGACATAATTTCTGTAAGTGCTGTGAGCGGGAAATGGAAATCACTTAGTTTTTAACTTGCAAATCTCTTCTGCAAATGCATGTCCTCATGACTTAATGCATTTTTTTTTTCTTGCAAGTTCGCCGGACGTCATATACTTGCACAATATACTTTTTTAACTCGCAGATCTGTTCTGCCAGTGCATGTCCTCATGAATTAATGAGTTCCTTTTTTTTTCCTTGCAAGTTCGCCGGACGTCATAATTTGCACAATATACTTAGGCGTAACTTAATCTCTGTTGCAAATCTCTGATTGTCGTGCTTATCGCTTGATGTGCCGGCGAAGATTATTCAGCAAGTCTTCTTTTTTGTCCGCTGAGCAGAACGCGTCGAACTGGATTTGCTGGTTATTTGAAGGTTGCTTTGAAGCATTCCCACTTCTCTATTTGAAGGTTACTTTGAAGCATTCCCACTCCTCTATTTGAAGGTCGCTTTGAAGCATTCCCACTTCTCTATCTGAAGGTCGCTTTGAAGCATTCCCACTCCTCTATTTGAAGGTCGCTTTGAAGCATTCCCACTTCTCTATTTGAAGGTTGCTTTGAAGCATTCCCACTTCTCTATTTGAAGGTTGCTTTGAAGCATTCCCACTTCTCTATTTGAAGGTTGCTTTGAAGCATTCCCACTTCTCTATTTGAAGGTTGCTTTGAAGCATTCCCACTTCTCTATTTGAAGGTTGCTTTGAAGCATTCCCTTTGAAGCATTCTTCTATTTGAAGGTTGCTTTGAAGCATTCCCACTTCTCTATTTGAAGGTTGCTTTGAAGCATTCCCACTTCTCTATTTGAAGGTTGCTTTGAAGCATTCCCACATTCCCACTTCTCTATTGGAAGGTTGCTTTGCATTCCCACTTCTCTATTTGAAGGTTGCATTCCCATTTCTCTATTTGAAGGTTGAAGCATTCCCACTTCTCTATTTGAAGGTTGTTGCTTTGAAGCATTCCCACTTCTCCATTTGAAGGTTGCATTTGAAGGTTCCCACTCATTCCCATTCTCTATTTGAAGGTTGCTTTGAAGCATTCCCAAAAGGTTGCTTTGAAGCATTCCCACTTATCATCCTGGATAAATACAGTCATTTCGCGTGTTCATGGTAGCGTCTGTGTAAAATCCTCAGGCACCTGATAAAAATGCAATTTTTCTACGAAATGAAAATAAATTGTTTTTCTTACGCAAGATTAGCGGGCTGCTTTTTTATTATATAGATAATGCTTCAATCCTGTTTTAATCATAAAATCATGAAACGGAAGTGTCATCCTCGACCACCCGTGGGCACTTTCATTTTTATCCCGCTCATGAAAAGACGGCTAATTAATAACATTCGTACCATATTCACAAATGTCATCTATGAATATGATTACAAACATCGTTTGATTTGAAATTCATTTCAGGATGTGTACATCATTAGCCTTGCTTGAAGAGTGTACTCTAGTCAAGCCCCAGGGATCACATCTTTCTTTTAGTCCCTTTATTTATATATTTATTTATTTTATTTTTTATTTATTTATTTTTACAGAGAAGTGCCTGTTTGATCCAGAACCACAACTCCTTGATTGCCATCCAGAAAATTCGTATTTTTGCGTTTTGTATATATGTAAAATGTGCCGTTTCCTATTTCACAAAATAACAGAACATTTCTTAAAAAAAAAAAAATGAGTCTCACAAACAAAACATACACACACACACACACACACACACACACAAAGAGGAATAAGTAAGAGAAATTCATAATTAGAATTGTATTCATGTAACATACGTCAATTTTTTTGTGTTTCGATTTCTTTTAGAAAGCTGTTTCATGAACTTTTTGTATTCCCGTTTTCACTTCTGCACATATCTACAGTTATCAAGGCGATTCTCTTTTCCGCTTTGAAATAATAAGCACGCATCTTTCCAGTTACACTTCCTGTGTATTATATAGGTCACTTAGTACCGTGTTGAAGAAAATTTAAATTAGTACTGTGTTACTTTGAACTCTTTCATTAATCCCACGTATCCAAAACAGTCACTGTTTGCTCTCACCATCTTGCGCGCGCGCGCACACACACACACACACACAAACACCGCCGTTTTACCTTTGTTACAATAAGTTCCAAGGCATCAAACACAACCTCAAACAACATAATACATATTTTATCTTTTACCTTTGTTACAATAACTTCCAAGGGGCGCGCACGCATCAAACTTTCTAGCCTCAAATCAACTGTTATACGTATTTTATCTCCACGGAGGAATCCAATGGAATGCTGCAAGGCCTCCGACTTGTGTCCTTTACTTAGCAGACCATAAGTCACACACACACACTCCACTGTCTCTCTTTCCTATAGATTTTGTATATTATATATATATATTCCATTTTTATATTCATATATATATATATATATATATATATATATGTATGTATGTATGTTTGTGTATATGTGTGGTAATATAAAGAGGAGAATGAGAATGTGTGAGGAATGAGAACCAGAAAACTGCATTCGAGAGGACTCATTCACATCGCAAAGCTTTCTCAGAGTAGAGAAATTCTCCCCCAACATCCCAGCCAATATTCGACCTTACGGCGCTTTTTGCGGGCCGGGTTCCTCTCGGCGGAACGAACAGGACCCAAGAAGAAGAAGAAGACCCAGATACGGTCTTTTGGGTTTAGGAGATCGAACCCAAACCCACAGCACTGAGAAAATAGTTCAAGAGAAAGCCCTTCGAATTCATACAACGTTGGAAATGAGAAAAAGGCGGCAGGGACTGATCCATTATTTATCCAAACTACTCGGGGAAGGGTTGGAGAAATAGCGTAAGAAACATGCCAGTGTCAAACTCCCTCGTATACGCTTCCACCAAATTTTTCTCCCTTTTCCCCCCTTTATTCTTATCCCATTCTTTATTGCCGTTTTTATTGTTCCGTTCGTTTAGTGATTTCCCCCCTCCCACCCCCTTCTCCTTGTCTTGAGTTTCTGCTCCACATTTTAAACTGTTTCATCTCTTCATTATTCATATTTTCAATAAAGGGAAACATCTTGCCAACGTCGTATTCCTTTCCAAATACTTTCATGTTTTCAGTTAAACGTAATGTTATTTATTTTTTCTTTATTAAGTTTCTAAAAACATCGTTTAATTTTTTCCCCAGTAACGCGAGACAGAAGAAATAAGTTGATGGGAATTGTATTTCTGAAATGTTGGTGGTGGAAATGAAATTAAAACTAGATATGCTTAAGTTTCTGATGACCGTCTCATATTTACTAATGATTCTATTTGTATGTATATATGTATGTATGTATGTATGTGTGTATATATATATATATATATATATATATATATATATATATATATATATATATATATATATATATATATATATATACACATATATATAGTATATATATAACTTACATCCAAAGGGAATTATGATTAATAACCGCTCCGCTTTGGAAATGGTCTCACATCGGGGCGGAGGGAAGACAATTAATGATTGTCAACATTGTATATAATTTTTTCCTCTGTTGATATATGAGACCTTTTTGAATGTTTTATTATTGATCGGTGAAAATTTTGTCTTTGAAATCAGAGCTGTATATATATTTTCCCTTAGTTTTTATGTTACACCTTTTTGAATGTTTCATTATTGATCGATGAAAAATTTTGTCTTTGAAATCAGAGTTGTTTATTATGTGATTGAGAAGACAATATTAAGTCAGGCTGAACAGGGGGGAGAAGGATTTATTTACCTGTTGGAAACACGTCGCTCCGTGAGTGCCTACCTCGCACATTGGAAGGCTTTATGATTGCATTGTTTACCTTTGATGAATGGTGCCCAGCCAAACAGGCAAGCGCTTGCTGTTTCCTGAGGCTTTGCATGCAAGCTCAGCTATCACTGCTCAAGCAAACAAAGGTGGGATTTTGCCTGCATCTTGTTTGAATCTGTTTTGAGTTTTTTTTCCAGAGTTTTTTAGCAATATTTTTCTGACACGTCAGTGGTCTGGTTAAACTATTTTAATAATAATAGTCTGACACTTTTATTTTAAGTGAAATTATTTTCTTACTGCTCTCAAGATTCATCAAATTGTCAGACTATGAATATTGAGAATCTTGACTTTGCTTTTCACATTGCCTAAATGTAAATGACTTTTTTTTTTTTTTTTACGAACCATATGAGTCTGGCATATAAAAGATACTGCCTAAATCAGTCATTTTGTGCTTCGACCGGCTGTTCATTCTTCTTCCAATTTTAGAAGTTCGTAAATGCGTATACTGCGCAAAGAAGTATGAAAAGAAGGGAGATAGGCTGGACCACTTTAGCGGGCAAGATGAAAGATTGCAAGCTTGGTGATAACCGTTTCCTTAAAAGTGAGATTTGCGCGGCGGGCATTTTAATGATTAAACACACATAATCACTCTATAATATGTTGATAAGTACTACAGCGAGTTTTGAAGTTTGCGATCAAATACATCCTCGTAATATCTTATTAAGAATTGGCAATATATACTTTTTAATGAACCATAAAACGGCAGCGAATTTCTGTCGGCGTTAATGTGGTATCCATTCTTGTATGTGTTAAAGCGATTTGCTTTGTTGTTTTCAACTCAAGTAAAAAGTGGAGGCCATATTGTTGGGAGACGTGAAAATAGTTTTGAAATTTAAAAGTTGAAATTGTTGGCTAAAATCTTGAAGTCTATTTAGTTCCTGATTCCAGACGTTTGCGCGTCGTAGTATATATTCAGTTAATTCTCTTGTAAGGAATCAGTAGCTCTCAGATTCCTAGAAGTCCTGTAACCAAGTTATGGAATGATATTCCCAGCCATGTAACTGAATCGGAACTTCTGAAGTTTAAACTTGGTGCAATGTTTATCTGCTTAGCAGTCTCTCATGAGTCTGGTTCGTATTGATATGATCTGTTCAATTTGTTCTCTATGTCATTTCTCTTATTTAATTTATTCCTTCCTTTTCTGTGTTTTTTTTTTTTTTGTACAGTGCTGCTTTCCTTTTTTGGGTTCGTTGCATTCTACTTTTACAGGTAGGGTGTAATAATAATGATGATAATATTAATAATGATAATATGTAAGCTTTCACCAAAATGTCTTCAATATGATTAAGCATTATTTAGTTAATTCAAAAAATGTGTTTGTACCAGTGTTCGCAACCACAGATTATGCAATTTCAAGTAAAGAAGGATATGATTTTGAATGAGTATAATAAAAAAAAAAAAAGGCGCAGGCAGTATTCTTGAATTCCCATGTGGCAATTTCTTATCTTCGCTTCGTCCAAAAATCGTTATCATAATTTTATTTATGAAACTTTTTTTTTATTTTATTGTTCAGATTAATTAATACTGTTAATTTTACCCTGACCGTATCAGCATGTAAAACTGAACGTGATTACTACGTTTTTTATTAGAGCAGGACACTTTTAAGCACAGGGTTTTGGTTGAGTTTTGTTTTACATTATTTTGCCGAAATTGGAGAGAAAAAATATGCGAGGATTAAATCCCATTTTGATACCATCCGGTTGGGATTAATATTTCAACTTTTGCTCTTGTGGAAATGAATTTCATTATACACATGTTGTTGCATTTCTAAATTAATATTTATATAAAGCTTTGGAATTATCGGAACTAGCCACGGCAAAGCATTTTCATAATAAATGAGTTTGTATCTCAGACAAAGACAGAAAAATGATTGTAATATTAAATGATTGTATAATATTAGCAATAAGAATAAATACGGTGGCTTTTAACGTAGTAGTGACGGTGGAATATTAAATTAAAATAGTCTTTAAAAAAAAAAAAGAAATAAGATTCTTAATGATAATGGACGGTAGAACGAGAAATGAAAAGTATAAAGAGATATCTGTTTAGCCTTTTTTTTTTTTTTTTTTTTGTCTCCTCAGGCAATGGGATTACATAATCGCTGAAACTGCACCCTTTGGTTAGCTGCTTACAAATCTAGCAAATGTGTATATATAAACTGCAACTTTATAAAAAATTTTTTGGGGTGAATACCTGTGGTCTTAATTATAAAACTTTCTGCTTAATTAGCGGTTTTCTCTCCTATGCATATTTATTTTGTCCTTGTCGATAATCATACGAAGACTTATATGTGTGTGCCTCGCAGATACGCGCGCGCGTGTGTGTGTGAATATATATATATATATATATATATATATATATATATATATATATATATATATATATATATATATATATATATATATATATATATATATATATATATATAATATTATGCATATTATATATATATGTGTGTATACATTTATATGTGTGTGTACGTGTGTGTGTGTGTTTGTGTAAACAAACGTAGACTGCGTAACCATTTACGCTGTTTATATTATCCACTATTAAAACGTCAGCGTGATCACTTTGAGTGATTGATTAAATCATCAGAGGACGCCATTAATCAGAAAATTGATAGGAAAATACTGTTAGATTTTTTTTTACTTATGAAAACGCCATGCCATAATGATGTACTCATAATCGCAGCCACTCCACACCCACTCCCATTACAGAGTTCTGGATGATTAATAGATGTTTGCGTAGCGTTTTTAAGCTTTTTTTTTCATTTTGCACTTTGCTGGCGTTTCCCCCTTCCGTTATCGACTGTAGATTATAGTATGTGATCATTCAAGTACTTGATCTTTCCTCTTTATCATTTCAAATTAACTTTTCATAATCCCAAACCGTTTAAAGCCTCTGTTGTGAATTACACCATTATCATATCTGTAACTTTTTCTGGTGATAAAAATTCATTTCTCGTCATGATGTGGTTCGGGTTCCACAATAAGCTGTAGGTCCCGTTGCTAGGTAACCAGTTGGTTCTTAGCCACGTAAAATAAATCTAATCCTTCGGGCCAGCCTTAGGAGAGCTGTTAACCAGCTCAGTGGGCTGGTTAAACTAAGATATACTTAATTTTCTCCATGCAAGTTTGTAAACTGTGATGTTTTGCTCTTGCGGTTTTTAAATTTCACTTTCTGTTGTTGCTCATATGAGTAAAAATCGTCAAATACTTTTTTTATTTATTTATTGGCACTTCTTATAATCCTTTTAAAACTTGCTTTGATTTTATTAACACTACTTTCTAAAGCATTCTGGTATACCATTTCATTGGTATCAATTTTGACCTTGGAAATATGAGAGCATATTCCACACCCTTATGAATATATAATACTTTTTATCATCCTTGTCAGATATATATAAATATGTTTAAATATTATCCGCCTACAACAAACTGCAGGTATTCAGCTCGAAATATCATCACAGGGAGTGTCATAATGTAAATCCTAACTTCATAGCAAGCGATCAACGAGAATGATCACATACCACAGTGGGACAAACAAATTGGACCCGGCTAATTGACCCAGTAGTAATATAATTGTATGGCAGCGTTAGATATAAATGGCGCTCAATATATCCCCTGTGTAATATACAACTTCGCAAAAACTAGCTTCGCTCTAGTTGGGGTGATTATACGAATACGTAGGGATAGCTTGATAAGTTATCGTGGCAAGTAGAAACGAGGTGCTTGGCATGGAATTCATGGGAGAATACGTGAAAGAACTTATTTACATTATTGCACTAAGAATAAATATCCGTTATTTGCAGGTAACGTTTAATGAAAGACTTAGATAGCAGCTATTTTATTTTAGCCTATGCTAGTAAAAGCTCTCTATGCTGTACAACACCAAGCGAAAATAATTACTGCTTGCAGCGTATATATTTAACATAAAAAATCACAAAAATGTTATGACGTTCTTGTTTGTGGTAGAAAATTTGACAGTGGCATAAAACAATATTAACTGCAAATGTTGATCTACAATCTCTGTACTCTTTAGCTTTGATATTTTGCCTCCTCCGTTCCTGCTGGACTTTATTAGTGGCAGGAGTACTGTCGACACTAGTGACCTTTGACATGGAAAAGTTTTAGAAATACTTATTTTTATTATTTCAGTAACAATACTTATATATCTTTTTATTTGTAAGTCTCGTCAACTCAGATTCATCAGTTAAAGGAAGTAATCTGTGCGTCCCTAATTTACACAGTTTTTAAATTGGCGAATATGATTTCATTTCATAAGTTGGCTATTTAACTCTGGTTTTAGTATAAAGTGGCTAATGTATATTTTCACTTTATAAGTATTAGCTCAGGTTTTAGTGTAAATCGATCGATATATTATCACTTGATATTTATTAGCTCAGTTTTAAGTATAAATTGGCCAATACATTTCCAATTTATAAGTATTAGCTCATGTTTCAGTATAGTTTTGTTAATATATTTTAAGTTTATAAGTATTAACTCAGTTTCAAGTACAAATTGACCAACATATTTTCGCTTTATAAGTATTAGCTCTGAGTTTAATGTAAACTGACCAACGTATTTTTACGTTATAAGTATTAGCTCATTCTTAAGTATAAATTGGTCCATATATTTTTACTTTTATAAGTACTAGCTTAGGTTTTAGTGTAAATTGACTAATATATTTTGTTTATAAATATTAGTTCAGATTTTAAATATTAATTGACCAATGTATTTTCACTTTCTAGGTATTAACTCAATCTTAAATATAAATTAGCCAATATATATATATATATATATATATATATATATATATATATATATATATATATATATATATATATATATATATATATATGTGTGTGTATATATATATATATATATATATATATATATATATATATATATATATATATATATATATATATATATATATATATATATATATATATATATATATATATATATATATATATATAATGTATATACATACATACATATAAAGATAAAATCCACGAAGGAAAGGGAAACACTGAATTGCTGCGAGGCCTTTCGACTGTCTGTCGTCCTTTACTTAGCAGACTGAAGTAATATAAAAGTAAGTTTACAAAGAGAGCGCATATAAATGACAGATGGGGATTACAAAGGAAAAAATATGTACCTGGAATGACCTAAAAAATAAAATCACTGACTTAATTACAAATTAGCTACCTTATATATATTTACTATGTATTCGTATGTTTAATACAATTTTTTATTTGTAAAAATGTTCGTCTTGCAAAAATTCTTATTGTTTACAAAAAAGAGAGGTATTTTGTTTTACTAATATTTTTTAATTGTATAATCTTTTAATTGTCCTGTCCCTGCTTCTGAACGGTTGATCCTAATCCTTTGTAAAACCCTCTTAAATATTTAACCCTGTTTTGGCAGTTCTAGTAATTCTTCAATTGTGTTGGATTCCATGTACATATTTTTTTCCTGTGTAATCCCCATCTATCATTTATGTGAGCTTTCTTTGTAAACTTACTTTTTATATTTCTTCAGTCTGCTAAGTAAAGGACTACAGGCAGTCGAAAGGCCTGGCAGTCTTCTTCTTTAACGTGCTTTTATGCCCATTTTTGTATGGGGTAAGCACGATGCCTTCTAGAGCCTCGATGGCAAGTCGGTTAAGCAGCAGCTGACTTCGACTGTGGCGCAAACCCGCAGCCGACTGATCAGAGAGGCAGACACTTTGCTATCCGTGTTTCATTCCGGGATTATATATGTAATCAACGGATTTTGCTTAAAAAGCAAATGGATGTTACAGACTAAATACACACAAAACAAAGCCACTACAACACCTTCTAAAAACATAACAAACATCTCACACGTCGAACTACCCGCGCAATAACTTTGCTGGGAAGAAAGGGCGTTGGGTCGGGTATGATACATGAACCATACGTACTGGGTCTAAGCGATGTCAGGCAGGGCAGCTGATCGAGACCACACATATTTTCATACATGCATACACACACACACACACACACACACACACACACACACATATATATATATATATATATATATATATATATATATATATATATATATATATATATATATATATATATATATATATATATATATATATATATATATATATATATATATATATATATATATATATATATATATATATATATATATATATATATATATATATATATATATATATATATGGGCCTTTGATCGACCACAAGTGATCTCACCCCTGGGGCATCATTGCTAACAGAGCGTCATCGAATGGGGGTTTATTTTACCAGGGGTGGACCCTTCCCCATTCTCAGCTCCATCAGCTAGCCAAGACAGATGAGATCCTCAGTCTTATGACCTTACATGTTGCAACGCCTCTAGATCATTCTGCTCACTGCTGGAAACGTCTGGTTCCTTGATGAAATTCCTCAATCCAATCATCCTTCGCTATGGGCAGGAAGCTTCCAATCTCCAGATCGCATGGTGTCCAAAATACAGCGACTCCTGACGGTGCCCTGCGGTGGCTTGGTGCCCCTAATGCCACAGTGGGATCAAACACTTTGCATATATAAAAGGCATTGAACTTACGGGTTTTTACGCCGCGCCAGAGGTTGCCACTAGAGTATATGCAAGAATTTGATCCAGTATGCATTGCATGACCCATATTTTGCATATATGAAAGGCATGAAACTTACGGGTTTTTACGCCGCGCCAGCGCCAGAGGTTGCCTCTGTAGTATATGCAGAATGGGCTCATCGATATGCAATGCAGCCCAGTTCACATATGAAGTAGGCATGAAACTTACGGGTTTTACGCCGCGCCAGTGGTTGCCTTCCGTGCATATGTGATTGGGCATTGATACCCCATTCTCGAGGGTATCTTGTGGCAGGTGAGGGAATGCACAACAAACCATCTTCGGGCACTTGCCGCCAGTCCTACAAGCCGCTGTAGTCTCTCCATCGCGCAGAGATGCTTCCACAGCCATATCCAGCGTTGATTTCCATCACAAAGCTCAGCTCGTTCCTGTTCCCAACATCAGAGACGTCCTGTTCTTTCTTCTTCAAGTGAACCAACAGTTTCCATCCAAAAAGCAGAATCTTCTTTAGGCATCATTCACGTGACCGAGTTTATCTTGTAGAGTCTGCGAACCATTTCAGACTCTTGTTCCAGCGTTCGCAGTCTGGCTGCGGTTTCCAGCCTCATCTTTTGGTGCACTTCGTTTCTATTTAGGGCCTTCTTATCGGATGGAGTTTTAGCTGGGCCTTTGGAGTGTGTCTTGGTGCCAGTTGAAGGACGTTGCAGTGCCATGATTTGGCGAAGTCCTTCCTCGATGCTGTCCATTTGCTGGTAGAGGACCTTGCAGTTGATCTTGGGTTCTCTCAGACATCGAGTTTTATTCAAAGGTTTTTCCTTTTCAGATTTCCTTTCTGATGTAGATTGTTCTTGCTGCACCATTTCAGTCATATTCTTCTCTCTTCTAGACACTTCGTTTTCTCCTTTAAGAATTTTAACTTTCGTTTCCAAGGCTGTGATCTTCGTGTCCTTGGCCAAGGTCTCTTCTTGGAGCCTTTCGAGTTCCAAGGTTGCCTCCAGCTTTTCAAATTCCATCGTCTCAAATTCTTCCTTTGCCTCGGTCAGCTCGAATTCAAGTTGAACTATCCTCCTGGCCATTTCATTCACCTTTACGTTTGCCTTCGATTTTTCTGCTACAACAGTTTTAGATTCTTTTAGCAAACTGATGACTTTCTTTTGTTGTTGAGTGCACTCATTTTCCAACCGGAGGATCTCTCTGTCCCTCTGCAAGATTTGTCCTTTGAGATTTTCAAGCTCCTCCTTTTTGTCAGCAATTTCTGTTTTACATTGGTGGAGCTGTTCCAAATTTTTGTGGGCCTCCTGTTTCTCAGTGGTAAGGACTTGTAACTTTTCTTGTAAGCCGCTGATCATCAAGGTCTTATGCTGGTTTTCCTTCTGCAGACTTTCAATATGATTCTGCTTCCGTATATTCTCTTTTCGAATTCTTTCCAAGTCCTCATTTAGCTTGTTTATTGAGGCTTGCATTTCCGTCTTGCTGTCTTCCCTTTGCTGTAGATCTCGGCGCAAAGTTTCCTTCTCCATCTCGAGAACTACGACGGTGTTTTGCAAAATAATTAGCGCTTGATCTGTCTCCTCCTTCTCCTTCAATTGCGCTTCCGTATCTTTCGCCTTTTCCGTTATTTCGTTTCGAAGTGTTCTCATTTCTTCGGACAGTGAATAGATTTTTGTGTCCTTTTCTTGATTGAGGGATTCCAAGTCTCTTATGTCTCGTTCCGTCTTAAGTCTTCCTTCGGTGAGGCCCTCTACCATCTTTTTCAATTCACTTATCATCAGATCCTTCTGTAAGCTCTCGTTCTGAAGTCTTAAAACGTTTTCATTTTCCTTTATTACGTCCTCGACCTTTCGACTGGCATTTAAATGCACTATTTCTTCTTCCGTTTCTGAATTATAGTCGTCTTCTGTATCGGAAATATCATCTTCACTATCTGAACTGTTGTCTTCTTCGCTATATGAATGGTCGTCCTCACAATCAGAAATTTCGGCTTCGTCCTTTCGAACTCCAGATTCCTCTGGACAGTCAGTGGTGTCCAAAGCCATATAATCAGTAAAGAATTGAACCAAAGCAATGCAAAATCCACGAAGTATAAATACTTCAGTGAATAGCACAACAAGGCTGATATAAAATATATTCTCGCGGGGAATTTAGCCCCGAGCCAAAGCAGTGTTCAAGCACAAATGATAGCAAACTGAGAAACATCTTTGTTTGGTTACAGATCAACTCTCTTTGCCTTATCATTAGTTTTCAAAACGGGCACCCTTAACGTGTCTGGAGTCTCTTGGGATTCTGCAGTCGTTGCTGGCTTCGCTGGAGCCGATCCTGTCTTCGGGAATTGTTGCTGATCCCCGGACACAATAATTGATGTGTGTGGATTCCGGAGCCATTTTGGGGTCCATGAGAGCTGCTTCAGTCTTCAGGAATTCTTGCTGATTGCATGGAGAGTTGGTATATTCCAGAAGTGTGGTAACAGTTAAAATTCCACCCCTCTTTCTAATCATATAATATATATATATATATATATATACTATATATATATATATATATATATATATATATATATATATATATATATATTATATTCCAGAAGAGAGGAATTCTTAAAGACCCTCTGAAGACCCTGAAGACAATTTTCGCACGCTTATACACACACACACGCACACACACATACATTCACATACATATATACATATTTATATATATATATATATATATATATATATATATATATATATATATATATATATATATATATATATATATATATATATATATATACACAGTATGTACTCGTATATGTATGTATGTATGTATGTGTGTGGACTATATTTTTTTTATTACAAAACAACTGACAACAGACACAAGGTGCAGGTCTTAAATAAGAAAGCTCATTAGAATGCAGATTTATTATCGATAAAATGCTTTCGTACAAGAATATTAATTTGATATTTTGCTCCTCAGTTCTTGCTGAACTTCATTATTGACAGGAGTACTGTCGACACTAGCGACCTTTGACGTGGAAAATTTTTAGAAATACTTATTTTTATTATTTCAGTAACAATAATTATATATCTTTTTATTTGTCAGTCTCGTCAACTCAGATCCATCAGTTGAAGGAAGTAATCTTTGCGTCCCTAATTTACACAGTTTTTAAATTGGCGAATATGATTTCATTTCATAAGTTGGCTATTTAACTCTGGTTTTAGTATAAAGTGGCTAATGTATATTTTCACTTTATAAGTATTAGCTCAGGTTTTAGTGTAAATCGATCGATATATTATCACTTGATATTTATTAGCTCAGTTTTAAGTATAAATTGGCCAATACATTTCCAATTTATAAGTATTAGCTCATGTTTCAGTATAGTTTTGTTAATATATTTTAAGTTTATAAGTATTAACTCAGTTTCAAGTGCAAATTGACCAACATATTTTTGCTTTATAAGTATTAGCTCTGAGTTTAATGTAAACTGACCAACGTATTTTTACGTTATAAGTATTAGCTCATTCTTAAGTATAAATTGGTCCATATATTTTTACTTTTATAAGTACTAGCTTAGGTTTTAGTGTAAATTGACTAATATATTTTCTGTTTATAAATATTAGTTCAGATTTTAAATATTAATTGACCAATGTATTTTCACTTTCTAAGTATTAACTCAATCTTAAATATAAATTAGCCAATATATATATATATATATATATATATATATATATATATATATATATATATATATATATATATATATATAATATATATAATGTATATACATACATACATATAAAGATAAAATCCACGAAGGAAATGGAAACACTGAATTGCTGCGAGGCCTTTCGACTGTTTGTCGTCCTTTACTTAGCAGACTGAAGTAATATAAAATTAAGTGTACAAAGAAAGCGCATATCAATGACAGATGGGGATTACAAAGGAAAAAAATATGTATCTGCAATGACCTAAAAGATAAAATCCCTGACTTAATTATAAATTAGGTACCTTATATATATCTTTATGTATTCGTATGTTTAATATAATTTTTTATCTGTAAAAATTTTCATTTTGCAAAAATTCTTATTGTTTACAAAAAAGAGAGGTATTTTGTTTTACTAATATTTTTTAATTGTATAATCTTTTAATTGTCCTGTCCCTGCTTCTGAACGGTTGATCCTAATCCTTTGTAAAACCTCTTAAATATTTAACCCTGTTTTGGCAGTTCTAGTAATTCTTCAATTTTGTTGGATTCCATGTACATATTTTTTCCTGTGTAATCCCCATCTCTCATTTATATGAGCTTTCTTTGTAAACTTACTTTTTATATTTCTTCAGTCTGCTAAGTAAATGACGACAGGCAGTCGAAAGGCCTCGCAGCACTCCAATGTTTCCCTTTCCTTCGTGGATTTTATATTTAGATATTCATCACGTTCCATATTTTCATGATTCGGTTATGCATACACACACACACACACACACACACACACACACACACACACACACACACATACACATATATATATATATATATATATATATATATATATATATATATATTATATATATATATATATATATATATATATATATATATATATATATATATATATATATATATATATATATATATATATATATATATATATATATATATATATATATATATATATATATATATGGGCCTTTGACGACCACAAGTGATCTCACCCCTGGGGCATCATTGCTAACAGAGCGTCATCGAATGGGGGTTTATTTTTACCAGGGGTGGACCCTTCCCCATTCTCAGCTCCATCAGCTAGCCAAGACAGATGAGATCCTCAGTCTTATGACCTTACATCTTGCAACGCCTCTAGATCATTCTGCTCACTGCTGGAAACGTCTGGTTCCTTGATGAAATTCCTCAATCCAATCATCCTTCGCTATGGGCAGGAAGCTTCCAATCTCCAGATCGCATGGTGTCCAAAATACAGCGACTCCTGACGGTGCCCTGCGGTGGCTTGGTGCCCCTAATGCCACAGTGGGATCAAACACTTTGCATATATAAAAGGCATTGAACTTACGGGTTTTTACGCCGCGCCAGAGGTTGCCACTAGAGTATATGCAAGAATTTGATCCAGTATGCATTGCATGACCCATATTTTGCATATGAAAGGCATGAAACTTACGGGTTTTTACGCCGCGCCAGAGGTTGCCTCTGCAAGAATGGGCTCCGATATGCAATGCAAAGTTCACATATGAAGTAGGCATGAAACTTACGGGTTTTTACGCCGCGCCAGTGGTTGCCTTCCGTGCATATGTGATTGGGCATTGGTACACCATTCTCTGGTTCCTTGATGAAATTCCTCAATCCAATCATCCTTCGCTATGGGCAGGAAGCTTCCAATCTCCAGATCGCATGGTGTCCAAAATACAGCGACTCCTGACGGTGCCCTGCGGTGGCTTGGTGCCCCTAATGCCACAGTGGGATCAAACACTTTGCATATATAAAAGGCATTGAACTTACGGGTTTTTACGCCGCGCCAGAGGTTTTATATGCAAGAATTTGATCCAGTATGCATTGCATGACCAGCATATATGAAAGGCATGAAACTTACGGGTTTTTACGCTTCCGCGCATTTTTACGCCGCGCCAGTGGTTGCCTTCCGTGCATATGTGATTGGGCATTGATACCCCATTCTCGAGGGTATCTTGTGGCAGGTGAGGGAATGCACAACAAACCATCTTCGGGCACTTGCCGCCAGTCCTACAAGCCGCTGTAGTCTCTCCATCGCGCAGAGATGCTTCCACAGCCATATCCAGCGTTGATTTCCATCACAAAGCTCAGCTCGTTCCTGTTCCCAACATCAGAGACGTCCTGTTCTTTCTTCTTCAAGTGAACCAACAGTTTCCATCCAAAAAGCAGAATCTTCTTTAGGCATCATTCACGTGACCGAGTTTATCTTGTAGAGTCTGCGAACCATTTCAGACTCTTGTTCCAGCGTTCGCAGTCTGGCTGCGGTTTCCAGCCTCATCTTTTGGTGCACTTCGTTTCTATTTAGGGCCTTCTTATCGGACGGAGTTTTAGCTGGGCCTTTGGAGTGTGTCTTGGTGCCGGTTGAAGGACGTTGCAGTGCCGTGATTTGGCGAAGTCCTTCCTCGATGCTGTCCATTTGCTGGTAGAGGACCTTGCAGTTGATCTTGGGTTCTCTCAGACATCGAGTTTTATACAAAGCTTTTTCCTTTTCAGATTTCCTTTCTGATGTAGGTTGTTCTTGCTGCACCATTTCAGTCATATTCTTCTCTCTTCTAGACACTTCGTTTTCTCCTTTAAGAATTTGAACTTTCGTTTCCAAGGCTGTGATCTTCGTGTCCTTGGCCAAGGTCTCTTCTTGGAGCCTTTCGAGTTCCAAGGTTGCCTCCAGCTTTTCAAATTCCATCGTCTCAAATTCTTCCTTTGCCTCGGTCAGCTCGAATTCAAGTTGAACTATCCTCCTGGCCATTTCATTCACCTTTACGTTTGCCTTCAATTTTTCTGCTACAACAGTTTTAGATTCTTTTAGCAAACTGATAACTTCCTTTTGTTGTTGAGTGCACTCATTTTCCAACCGGAGGATCTCTCCGTCCCTCTGCAAGATTTGTCCTTTGAGATTTTCAAGCTCTTCATTTTTGTCAGCAATTTCTGTTTTACATTGGTGGAGCTGTTCCAAATTTTTGTGGGCCTCCTGTTTCTCAGTGGTAAGGACTTGTAACTTTTCTTGTAAGCCGCTGATCATCAAGGTCTTATGCTGGTTTTCCTTCTGCAGACTTTCAATATGATTCTGCTTCCGTATATTCTCTTTTCGAATTCTTTCCAAGTCCTCATTTAGCTTGTTTATTGAGGCTCGCATTTCCGTCTTGCTGTCTTCCCTTTGCTGTAGATCTCGGTGCAAAGTTTCCTTCTCCATCTCGAGAACTACGACGGTGTTTTGCAAAATAATGAGAGCTTGATCTGTCTCCTCCTTCTCCTTCATTTGCGCTTCCGTATCTTTCGCCTTTTCCGTTATTTCGTTTCGAAGTGTTCTCATTTCTTCGGACAGTGAATAGATTTTTGTGTCCTTTTCTTGATTGAGGGATTCCAAGTCTCTTATGTCTCGTTCCGTCTTAAGTCTTCCTTCGGTGAGGCCCTCTACCATCTTTTTCAATTCACTTATCATCAGATCCTTCTGTAAGCTCTCGTTCTGAAGTCTTAAAACGTTTTCATTTTCCTTTATTACGTCCTCGACCTTTCGACTGGCATTTAAATGCACTATTTCTTCTTCCGTTTCTGAATTATAGTCGTCTTCTGTATCGGAAATATCATCTTCACTATCTGAACTGATGTCTTCTTCGCTATATGAATGGTCGTCCTCACAATCAGAAATTTCGGCTTCGTCCTTTCGAACTCCAGATTCCTCTGGACAGTCAGTGGTGTCCAAAGCCATATAATCAGTAAAGAATTGAACCAAAGCAATGCAAAATCCACGAAGCATAAATACTTCAGTGAATAGCACAACAAGGCTGATATAAAATATATTCTCGCGGGGGAATTTAGCCCCGGAGCCAAAGCAGTGTTCAAGCACAAGTGATAGCAAACTGAGAAACATCTTTGTTTGGTACAGATCAACTCTCTTTGCCTTATCATTAGTTTTCAAAACGGGCACCCTTAACGTGTCTGGAGTCTCTTGGGATTCTGCAGTCGTTGCTGGCTTCGCTGGAGCCGATCCTGTCTTCGGGAATTGTTGCTGATCCCCGGACACAATAATTGATGTGTGTGGATTCCGGAGCCATTTTGGGGTCCATGAGAGCTGCTTCAGTCTTCAGGAATTCTTGCTGATTGCATGGAGAGTTGGTCATGTCCAGTGTGTGGTAACAGTTGCAATAATTCTTCAAGAGTCCTAATCATATAATATCTATATATATATATATATATAGACAATATATATATATATATTATATATATATATATATATATATATATATATATATATTCCAGAAGAGAGGAATTCTTAAAGAGTCCCAAGGGACTATCTGAAGACCCTGAAGACAATCTTCACACGCGCACACACACACACACACACACATATATATATATACATATATACATATATATATATATATATATATATATATATATATATATATATATATATATATATATATATATATATATATACATATATATATATATACAGTATGTATATGTATGTATGTATGTATGTGTGTGGACTATATTTTTTTTATTACAAAACAACTGACAACAGACACAAGGTGTAGGTCTTAAATAAGAAAGCTCATTAGAATGCAGATTTATTATCGATAAAATGCTTTCGTACAAGAATATTAATTTGATATTTTGCTCCTCAGTTCTTGCTGAACTTCATTATTGACAGGAGTACTGTCGACACTAGCGACCTTTGACGTGGAAAATTTTTAGAAATACTTATTTTTATTATTTCAGTAACAATAATTATATATCTTTTTATTTGTAAGTCTCGTCAACTCAGATTCATCAGTTGAAGGAAGTAATCTGTGGGTCCCTAATTTACACAGTTTTTAAATTGGCGAATATGATTTCATTTCATAAGTTGGCTATTTAACTCTGGTTTTAGCATAAAGTGGCTAATGTATATTTTCACTTTATAAGTATTAGCTCAGGTTTTAGTGTAAATCGATCGATATATTATCACTTGATATTTATTAGCTCAGTTTTAAGTATAAATTGGCCAATACATTTCCAATTTATAAGTATTAGCTCATGTTTCAGTATAGTTTTGTTAATATATTTTAAGTTTATAAGTATTAACTCAGTTTCAAGTGCAAATTGACCAACTTATTTTCGCTTTATAAGTATTAGCTCCGAGTTTAATGTAAACTGACCAACGTGTTTTTACGTTATAAGTATTAGCTCATTCTTAAGTATAAATTGGCCCATATATTTTTACTTTTACAAGTACTAGCTTAGGTTTTAGTGTAAATTGACTAATATATTTTCTGTTTATAAATATTAGTTCAGATTTTAAATATTAATTGACCAATGTATTTTCACTTTCTAAGGTATTAACTCAATCTTAAATATAAATTAGCCAATATATATATATATATATATATATATATATATATATATATATATATATATATATATATATATATATATATATATATAATGTATATACATACATACATATATTTATAAATATAAAATCCACAGAAATAAAATGGAAACACTGAATTGCTGCAGGCCTTTCGACTGTTTGTCGTCCTTTACTTAGCAGACTGCTATAATTTGAAGTAATATAAAAGTAAGTTTACAAAGAAAGCGTATATAAATGACAGATGGGGATTACAAAGGAAAAAAATATGTATCTGCAATGACCTAAAAGATAAAATCCCTGACTTAATTATAAATTAGGTACCTTATATATATCTTTATGTATTCGTATGTTTAATATAATTTTTTATCTGTAAAAATGTTCATTTTGCAAAAATTCTTCTTGTTTACAAAAAGAAAATATTTTGTTTTACTAATATTTTTTAATTGTATAATCTTTTAATTGTCCTGTCCCTGCTTCTGAACGGTTGATCCTAATCCTTTGTAAAAGCTCTTAAATATTTAACCCTGTTTTGGCAGTTCTAGTAATTCTTCAATTTTGTTGGATTCCATGTACATATTTTTTCCTGTGTAATCCCCATCTATCATTTATGTGAGCTTTCTTTGTAAACTTACTTTTTATATTTCTTCAGTCTGCTAAGTAAATGACGACAGGCAGTCGAAAGGCCTCGCAGCACTCCAATGTTTCCCTTTCCTTCGTGGATTTTATATTTAGATATTCATCACGTTCCATATTTTCATGATTCGGTTATGCATACACACACACACATACACACACACACACACACACACACATACATATATATATATATATATATATATTGTATATATATATATATATATATATATATATATATATATATATATATATATATATATATATATATATATATATATATATATATATATATATATATATATATATATATAATATATAATGGGTCTTTAAAACCACAAAGATCTCACCCCTGGGGCATCATTGCTAACAGAGCGTCATCGAAAGGGGGTTTATTTTTACCAGGGGTGGACCCTTCCCCATTCTCAGCTCCATCAGCTAGCCAAGACAGATGAGATCCTCAAGTCTTATGACCTTACATCTTGCAACGCCTCTAGATCATTCTGCTCACTGCTGGAAACGTCTGGTTCCTTGATGAAATTGCTCAATCCAATCATCCTTCGCTATGGGCAGGAAGCTTCCAATCTCCAGATCGCATGGTGTCCAAAATACAGCGACTCCTGACGGTGCCCTGCGGTGGCTTGGTGCCCTTAATGCCACAGTGGGATCAAACACTTTGCATATATAAAAGGCATTAACTTACGGGTTTTTCGCCGCGCCAGAGGTTGCCACTGAGTATATGCAAGAATTTGATCCAGTATGCATTGCATGACCCATATTTTGCATATATGAAAGGCATGAAACTTACGGGTTTTTACGCCGCGCCAGAGGTTGCCTCTGTAGTATATGCAAGAATGGGCTCCGATATGCAATGCATAGCCCAGTTCACATATGAAGTAGGCATGAAACTTACGGGTTTTTACGCCGCGCCAGTGGTTGCCTTCCGTGCATATGTGATTGGGCATTGGTACACCATTCTCTGGTTCCTTGATGAAATTCCTCAATCCAATCATCCTTCGCTATGGGCAGGAAGCTTCCAATCTCCAGATCGCATGGTGTCCAAAATACAGCGACTCCTGACGGTGCCCTGCGGTGGCTTGGTGCCCCTAATGCCACAGTGGGATCAAACACTTTGCATATATAAAAGGCATTGAACTTACGGGTTTTTACGCCGCGCCAGAGGTTGCCACTAGAGTATATGCAAGAATTTGATCCAGTATGCATTGCATGACCCATATTTTGCATATATGAAAGGCATGAAACTTACGGGTTTTTACGCCGCGCCAGAGGTTGCCTCTGTAGTATATGCAAGAATGGGCTCCGATATGCAATGCATAGCCCAGTTCACATATGAAGTAGGCATGAAACTTACGGGTTTTTACGCCGCGCCAGTGGTTGCCTTCCGTGCATATGTGATTGGGCATTGATACCCCATTCTCGAGGGTATCTTGTGGCAGGTGAGGGAATGCACAACAAACCATCTTCGGGCACTTGCCGCCAGTCCTACAAGCCGCTGTAGTCTCTCCATCGCGCAGAGATGCTTCCACAGCCATATCCAGCGTTGATTTCCATCACAAAGCTCAGCTCGTTCCTGTTCCCAACATCAGAGACGTCCTGTTCTTTCTTCTTCAAGTGAACCAACAGTTTCCATCCAAAAAGCAGAATCTTCTTTAGGCATCATTCACGTGACCGAGTTTATCTTGTAGAGTCTGCGAACCATTTCAGACTCTTGTTCCAGCGTTCGCAGTCTGGCTGCGGTTTCCAGCCTCATCTTTTGGTGCACTTCGTTTCTATTTAGGGCCTTCTTATCGGACGGAGTTTTAGCTGGGCCTTTGGGTGTGTCTTGGTGCCGGTTGAAGGACGTTGCAGTGCCGTGATTTGGCGAAGTCCTTCCTCGATGCTGTCCATTTGCTGGTAGAGGACCTTGCAGTTGATCTTGGGTTCTCTCAGACATCGAGTTTTATTCAAAGCTTTTTCCTTTTCAGATTTCCTTTCTGATGTAGGTTGTTCTTGCTGCACCATTTCAGTCATGTTCTTCTCTCTTCTAGACACTTCGTTTTCTCCTTCAAGAATTTGAACTTTCGTTTCCAAGGCTGTGATCTTCGTGTCCTTGGCCAAGGTCTCTTCTTGGAGCCTTTCGAGTTCCAAGGTTGCCTCCAGCTTTTCAAATTCCATCGTCTCAAATTCTTCCTTTGCCTCGGTCAGCTCGAATTCAAGTTGAACTATCCTCCTGGCCATTTCATTCGCCTTTACGTTTGCCTTCGATTTTTCTGCTTCAACAGTTTTAGATTCTTTTAGCAAACTGATAACTTCCTTTTGTTGTTGAGTGCACTCATTTTCCAACCGGAGGATCTCTCTGTCCCTCTGCAAGATTTGTCCTTTGAGATTTTCAAGCTCTTCATTTTTGTCAGCAATTTCTGTTTTACATTGGTGGAGCTGTTCCAAATTTTTGTGGGCCTCCTGTTTCTCAGTGGTAAGGACTTGTAACTTTTCTTGTAAGCCGCTGATCATCAAGGTCTTATGCACGTTTTCCTTCTGCAGACTTTCAATATGATTCTGCTTCCGTATATTCTCTTTTCGAATTCTTTCCAAGTCCTCATTTAGCTTGTTTATTGAGGCTTGCATTTCGGTCATGCTGTCTTCCCTTTGCTGTAGATCTCGGTGCAAAGTTTCCTTCTCCATCTCGAGAACTACGACGGTGTTTTGCAAAATAATGAGAGCTTGATCTGTCTCCTCCTTCTCCTTCATTTGAGCTTCCGTATCTTTCGCCTTTTCCGTTATTTCGTTTCGAAGTTTTCTCATTTCTTCGGACAGTGAATAGATTTTTGTGTCCTTTTCTTGATTGAGGGATTCCAAGTCTCTTATGTCTCGTTCCGTCTTAAGTCTTCCTTCGGTGAGGCCCTCTACCATCTTTTTCAATTCACTTATCATCAGATCCTTCTGTAAGCTCTCGTTCTGAAGTCTTAAAACGTTTTCATTTTCCTTTATTACGTCCTCGACCTTTCGACTGGCATTTAGATGCACTATTTCTTCTTCCGTTTCTGAATTATAGTCGTCTTCTGTATCGGAAATATCATCTTCACTATCTGAACTATCGTCTTCGTCACTATCTGAACTGTTGTCTTCTTCGCTATATGAATGGTCGTCCTCACAATCAGAAATTTCGGCTTCGTCCTTTCGAACTCCAGATTCCTCTGGACAGTCAGTGGTGTCCAAAGCCATATAATCAGTAAAGAATTGAACCAAAGCAATGCAAAATCCACGAAGCATAAATACTTCAGTGAATAGCACAACAATGCTGATATAAAATATATTCTCGCGGGGGAATTTAGCCCCGGAGCCAAAGCAGTGTTCAAGCACAAATGATAGCATACTGAAAAACATCTTTGTTTGGTACAGATCAACTCTCTTTGCCTTATCATTAGTTTTCAAAACGGGCACCCTTAACGTATCTGGAGTCTCTTGGGATTCTGCAGTCATTGCTGGCTTCGCTGGAGCCGATCCTGCCTTCGGGAATTCTTGGCGATCCCCGGACACAATAATTGACGTGTGTGGATTCCGGAGCCATTTTGGGGTCCATGAGAGCTGCTTCAGTCTTCAGGAATTCTTGCTGATTGCCTGGAGAGTAGGTCATGTCCAGTGTGTGGTAACAGTTGCAATAATTCTTCACCCCTCTTTCTAATCATATAATATATATATATATATATATATATATATATATATATATATATATATATATATATATATATATATATATATATATATATATATATATATATTATTATATATATTTATTCAGAAGAGAGGAATTCTTAAAGAGTCCCAAGGGACTATCTGAAGACCCTGAAGACAATCTTCGCACGCTTACACACACACACACACACACACACATACATTCACATACATATATACATATTTAGATATATATATATATATATATATATATATATATATATATATATATATATATATATATATATATATATATATATATATATACACAGTATATTATGTATGTATGTATGTATGTATGTATGTATGTGTGTGGACTATATTTTTTTTATTACAAAACAACTGACAACAGACACAAGGTGTAGGTCTTAAATAAGAAAGCTCATTAGAATGCAGATTTATTATCGATAAAATGCTTTCGTACAAGAATATTAATTTGATATTTTGCTCCTCAGTTCTTGCTGAACTTCATTATTGACAGAGTACTACTGTGGACACTAACGACCTTTGACGTGGAAAATTTTTAGAAATACTTATTTTTATTATTTCAGTAACAATAATTATATATCTTTTTATTTGTAAGTCTCGTCAACTCAGATCCATCAGTTGAAGGAAGTAATCTGTGCGTCCCTAATTTACACATGTTTTAAATTGGCGAATATGATTTCTTTTAATAAGTAGGCTATTTAACTCTGGTTTTAGCATAAAGTGGCTAATGTATATTTTCACTTTATAAGTATTAGCTCAGGTTTTAGTGTAAATCGATCAATATGTTATCACTTGATATTTATTAGCTCAGTTTTAAGTATGAATTGGACAGTACATTCCCATTTTATAAGTATTAGCTCATGCTTCAGTAGAATTTAGTTAATATATTTTAAATATATAAGTATTAACTCAGTTTCAAGTGCAAATTGACCAACATATTTTCTCTTTATTAGTATTGGCTCTGAGTTTAATGTAAACTGACCAATATATTTTTACTTTATAAGTATTAGCTCAGTCTTAAGTATAAATTGGTCCATATATTTTTACTTTATAATTATTAGCTCAGTCTTAAGTGTAAATTGACAAATTCTTTTTACTTTATAACTTCACATTTTAAGTATTAATTGACCAATATATTTTCACTTTATAAGTATTAGCTCAATCGTAATTATAAATTAGCCAATATATTTTTACTTTATAGGTATTAGCTAGGGCATTAGGGTAAACTGACTAACATATTTTCGGTTTACAAGTATTAGCTCAGGTGTCAGTATAAATTGGCTAATATATTTTCACTTTATAAGAATTATCTCAGTCCTCAGAATAAACTAGCCAATGTAATCGCACTTGACAGAGAATATGCTTAGCAAGTATATTCTCTGTAGAATTGCTAAGTAATTTGAAATTCCAGTTCAGTTCAGTACAAGTCCCAGAACCTGTACGATACTTGTCCTGAGGTGTTACGTCACGAGGACACGAAATGTGGAAGGTAATTTGCTCCAACGATGACAACAATAAACGCAGTCTGAAAAGGAGACAATATTTTTGTTACCGTTAAATTATCTAAAACTATACGTAAAGAATCACAGTTTGATATCGGATGATTTTGACGCAGTACAAAATCTTCTATATATAAAAATTGTTGCTGTTCATATAACATGAAAATAACCATAGTTTAATTTGACTGAATGTGACTTAATGCATCTCTTCACAGAACCTGCTAAATGCTTGGAAAAAAACTCCAAAGGTATATTTATTGAAGGAAACGGTTCAGTATTAGACTAAAAAATATTGGCAGTGTTTATTAAAAAAACAGGAATGTTTCATTCAAAATATTTAATAATTAATAATAATTATCTTGGGGAATAACTATTTTACTTTAATAACATTATAGTGATTAATTATTATTATTTAAATAATGGATGATGGCATGTTCTGTAATTTTTTTTTAAATACGCATTTTTTTAAGGTTTATTAATGTGCCTTTCTTTGTTTAAAACGTCTGAAAATAATGAATACACCTACACTCACACACACACATAGGCACGTGTGTGTATTTATATATATGATTGTATATGTAAATACATAAATATATATACACTAGTCGTAAAAAAAGACTACTAGTGAATTATCCCTGTGACAAACGGATCATTAACAACTTATCTCCAAAGGTAATATAAAATCAAGAACTGTCCTAAAACCACATAAGAAAATAAAGTCTGAAAGAACTGTCTCACAGAACCCTCTGTTCACCACAGCCATCTTTTATCAGAACAGAACTTGATCCTTTTAGATAGAGGAGAGACATTCCATATTAAGAATGCAAAAAAAAAAGCAAAAACGATAATTTCAAACTGACACAAGTTTTCAAAAACATGAACATACATCCCATATTAACTGTTGCAGCAAGAATTATACAAAAAAAAGATTATTGCAAACGGACGCAGGTTTTCAAAAACACGAATATCTCATATTAACTTGCAGCAAGAATACAAACAAAAAATGCCATTGCAAACTGACGCAATTCTTCAAAGACGCGAACAGAGAGAAGTTAGAGAACTCACTTGCGGATCCGTGAGGTTGAAAGGTGAGAGGCTCTTGATTCTTCTTCTTCTTCTTCTTCTTCAGGTCTCGTCAGCGAAATCTTTCTGAATTTCGTCTTTCCGCTTGATGACGAGTCCTCCCTTCGTTCATTCTCATCACGCTTGAGTTTTATTAGTGCAAAACAGGTATAATACGTCAGTGGAACCTTAATGTGGTTTATATTTACAATATTTCAAGACTGGTCTAGTATAGGTTTCGTTTACTCAGATGAGGTGCCAAATTTATCTCGCTGTTCATTTCAGTAACTGGAAATCACTGTTAGGTATCTCCCATTGCTATGATGGTGATATTAACATATCACCCACATTAGTTTTATACTTACTGAGTGCTTAGAAAATATCTTACCTTGATATTTCACTTGCTGATTGCTAAAACAATATCTGCCATAATAAAATTTTACTCATTGACTGCTAAGAAAATATCTGCAATCGTAGTGTTTTTACTTGCTGACTGCTAAAAAAATATCTGCAATAGTAATATTTTATTTACTGACTGCTAAGAAAATATCTTCCATAGTAATATTTTTGCTCACTGACTTCTAAAATAATATCTGCCATATCAATGTTTTTACATACTGACTGCTAAGAAAATATCTGCTATGGTAGATTTAACAAACTGACTACTAAAAAATATCTGTCATAGAAATGTTTTACTGGCTGCTAAGGAAATATCTGCCAGTAATATTTTTGTTCACTGACTGTTAAGAAAATATCTGCCATAGTAATGTTTTCACTTCCTGACTGCCAAGATATCTCCCGCAGTAATGGTTTACTTACTGATTGCAAGGAAAATATCTAATATTTTACCTGACACCTGCTCAGAAAATATCTCCAGTAATTTTTGCTCATTATCTACTGTAACAATGTTTTATGCACTGACTGCTAAGAAAATATATCTTTTATGCACTGACTGTAATATTTTTGCTCACAGACTGCTAAGAAAGTATCTGCCATATAATGTTTTATGCAACTATAAGAAATGTGTTTATTTTTGCTCACAGACTGCTAAGAACATATCTGCTATAACAATGTTTTATGCACTGACTGCTAAGAAAGTGTCTGCCAGTAATATTTTTGCTCCCAGACTACTAAGAAAATATCACCCACTTAAATGTCTTCCTCACTGACTGCTAAACATGTCAGTATAGGGTGCCCCCAGTAGGTAAGCCAACGCCCAAAGGGTAGAAACTGCTCCGGCCGAAGTGGAATTTTTCTTTTTCCAGCCTCTTAACCAAGATCTCTGACAAGGCTTTGGGACCAACGAATACGTACTTCCTTTCTAGAACCTTTTAAGAGAATAAAACTGGTTTAGAAACTATCAAAATTTGTTATGAATGATTCGTAATTTTAATTAAGTCATACGGACCACACAATTCGAAGACGGGATATACACTGTGTTCGTTGTTTCATTGCTCCGTCTAAATATACACCGTCAAAACAGGAAGTCTCGACGCGGTAATCCTCCTTCCAGTAAGGTGCAAACATTCATAAGATATTCATAAGATCCCCCCCCCTATCTTATCTTTTAACAGTTTGTACATTCTCTCTCTTCCTTTCTCGCTAAACCTATCTCTCTCACTCCCTCTGAACGGTGCACATCAAGCCTCATTAATTGACGTAAACAGTATTTTCCCAAGAGTTCCGTTTCCCAACCCAGATTCAAATTAAGGCTCCACTCCTAGCTGCCAATCATTTTATTAAGGTGAACTAAACTTTCGTTGAAGCTGTTTTAATAAGTAAGCAGTTACCTCCACTCTTTTTTTTTTTTTTTCCGACGCAGGAGGTTCCATAAGTAATGGTCAGATACACACATCCGTTCTTATCTCTTGGAAGTTTCAGAATTTCTGATATTAGACGAATGACAAGAAATTTGAACCCGAGTAAACATGCACACACACACATATATATATAATGTGTGTGTCTGTATGTATGTATGTATGTATATGTGTGTATATATACCACATCACCGTGACATTTTATATACACTAACAGTAAGCTATAATATAATATATAATATATATATAATATATCCAATTCGCTCCACCTTGGAAAGAATACCGAAGGGGAATTATAATTGATGTGATTGTCACATCAGTTATATGTATATATATATATATATATATGATATATATATATATATATATATATATATATATATATATATATATATATATATATATATATATCTAGGCGATAAGGAAACCATTGTTTTATTACTAAGGTAACATTTATTCCGCAATATATGGAAAACGACAAGACCCTGCTTTTTGTACTTTTTTTTAACAGCATTAAAATCATTACATTGAAGTAATATCTCGCGTGAGTTTTTGCTCGATGTGTCTAAACCAATACACTGATGACCTGTGAATGGATATAAATGAGTCTCAACAAATCGATACGTAGAACAATACGGAACTAGATTTTATTCTGAGTCTGAGCAATAACTTGCAGAAAAAGAGCAGAATACGCGTAATTTACTGGAGAATAAACATCCTCTTGAACACACAAACACACGAGATCGTAGTCAGTAATGGAGTTCCTAAATCACAAAGAAAAATATGTATATGGAAATTTTGCATGTATCTTCACTGTATTTTACTTGGCGTGTAAGGTCATATAATTTGCAATTGACTCATAATTTCAAATCGTGATATGAATCGTGATATGAATTGTTCGTGACTGTGCAGTTTTATTTTTTGAATGTTGATGTTTATTTATCTGCTAGCAAATGAATTTATTGATTTGCATGAAGAAATGCAAAATTATCATTAATATCACGCATTAACCCAAACGCTTTCCATTATTTTGTTAATTTCCATGAAACGTAACTTTGGGAATCGTGTAAATGTACGAATAATTCTCTAGTAATAAAAGTTTTAAAGACATTATGTATATGTATATATATATAAAATAAGAAGAAAATATATATATATATATATAATATATAACATATATATATATACATATATTATATATATATATATATATATATATATATATATATATATATATATCCATCTTGACAGTCGAATTTCTAGAACGTCGAATGGAAGTCGTGGGTGGGTACTACCGGGTGTTCGAGTCACTCAGATACCAAATCATTTATCACTTATGATTCCCCGTCGGTTATATTCCCGAAGTTGCGCGAATTGGATATTTAACGGGATTTGTAGCTTCATGTTTGTACATAAAATGTCACGGTGATGTGATTAAGAAACATATATTTTATATATATGTGTGTACATATAAACAAAAACATAGAGTCCTAGACCGGTTAGTCAGGAGACACAATATCTAATTAATACACAATGGTAACTGAGGTACTTTTGAGATTCCTCTGCCATGGTGAATGTGATTTTGTTATTAAGGCATATGTGCCCTCTTGGTAAAACTGTTCCCCCAACTTGGTCTGACGGCGCCAGCCTCTCAGTCATCTGATCAAGAGTATGGTCTTATCAGGAGATGATTGCCTCATATGCTTGTTTTGCTCATGATTATTGTATTTTGTAGGAATCACTGCATTTCCTTACTTCTGAAGCAGCTTTTGGAAGAACAGTTTTGCCTTAGTTAAATCCTATGACAATCCTTCCTCTTGGGAGCATGTGCTGGCTTAGACCAAAAACAGGTGAACATTGCAATTTATTTCACTACAAGTACTGCCGAAACTTCTACTTGTGGTGAAGGATCCAAAGTGTTTACTTTATAACACTTAGAATAAACCATCTTTCAGGTTGCCAGTATAGTCTTATCTATTAAAATATATATATATATATATATATATATATATATATATATATATATATATATATATATATATATATATATATATATATATATATATATATATATATATATATATATATATATATATATATATATATATATAATGGAAGTCAGTGATATAGCCATCCAGTTACTTTCTGTTTCAGGCTACCATAATTTAGGTTTCTATTCCTTTTCTTTTTTTCGGGCTTACGAATTTTTTTCCTCCAAGATTTGTCAATTTTGTCCCTCCAGGAGGTAGATTTGTCAGTTTTCGGCTTATGATCCCTCCAAGAGATAGATTTGTCACTTATTTCTTTTTTCCAATTTTTTTTTTCTGTACATTGAAAAGGATTGATGGCGATAATAATGAATTTTTATGTATGTGAAAATTCATATATTAATGAATAGCAATAATAATAATAATAATAATAATAATAATAATAATAATAATAATAATAATAATACAATTTTTACAAGGAAAAGGACTTCGCGTGGATACCCCAAGATTTCTTTCCGTGAAAGCTTCGAGAATATAAAAATCACTCTTGAAATGAAAGTGCGTCGAGTAAACATTACTTTCTTTTGTGAATTGGCGTCTCCTCTGAAAAGGAGCTTTCACTGGCTTTCGGATTTTGAAGGCGCGATGGAGCCCTTGATTTATTTCATATCTCAGCACAGGCGCGCGCGCGCTCTATAATAACAAGCGGGTGGGGGCTAATGTATTATGGAGAGCCTTGAGAAACCGCACACCATTGAAGGCTTTATTGATCTATTACCAGGAATGTTGGAGAATATACGTGAATCTTGATTATTTCTCTCTCTCTCTCTCTCTCTCTCTCTCTCTCTCTCTCTCTCTCTCTCTCTCTCTCTCTCTCTCTCTGGTTTCCCCTGAATTCCTTTCAAAATTTGGGACTCTCTCTCTCTCTCTCTCTCTCTCTCTCTCTCTCTCTCTCTCTCTCTCTTTTGGTTTCCCCCTGAATATTGTTCCTTTCAAAAGTTGGGACCGGTATTCTCTCTCTCTCTCTCTCTCTCTCTCTCTCTCTGTCTATGGTTTCCCCCTGAATATTGTTCCTTTCAAAATTTGGGACCGGTATTCTCTCTCTCTCTCTCTCTCTCTCTCTCTCTCTCTCTCTCTCTCTCTCTCTCTCTCTCTCTCTCTCTCTCTGGTTTCCCCCTGAATATTGTTCCTTTCAAAATTTGGGACCGGTATTCTCTCTCTCTCTCTCTCTCTCTCTCTATGGTTTCCCCCTGAATATTGTTCCTTTCAAAAGTTGGGACCGGTATTCTCTCTCTCTCTCTCTCTCTCTCTCTCTCTCTCTCTCTCTCTCTCTCTCTCTCTCTTTCTATGGTTTCCCCCTGATTATTGTTCCTTTCAAAAGTTGGGACCGGTATTCTCTCTCTCTCTCTCTCTCTCTCTCTCTCTCTCTCTCTCTCTCTCTCTCTCTCTCTATGGTTTCCCCCTGAATATTGTCCCTTTCAAAAGTTGGGACCAGTATTCTCTCACTCTCTCTCTCTCTCTCTCTCTCTCTCTCTCTCTCTCTCTCTATGGTTTCCCCTGAATATTGTTTCTTTCAAAATTTGGGACCTATTCTCTCTCTCTCTCTCTCTCTCTCTCTCTCTCTCTCTCTCTGCTTTGCCTCTGCATATTGTTTCTTTCAATTACTGGGATCAATATCTCATTACACCAGACTTCATGAAACGGTGTATAATTTTCTGAACTATTTATATATTTTTGTTGTTTTAATCGTTTTATGATGCTTCATATCATCTGCATCAGATAATGAACTACCTTGCAGAATATGCTCAATGCTTATTACATTTTAATCATTTCACGTTGACTCGTAACATTTCCCAGGTAAACAACACTAAAAAAAAAAAAAAATAGGATCGTGTCATAAATAAAAATTTCGGGGAGTTGGCGCTTCCCCCTCCATTATTTTCTTTTCAGTTTTCCAGGCTGCGACCTGTATTCCACTATCATGACGTGAGTTCATTATCGATAATGATGCCCCCGTGATGTAATCAGTTGGGCGTCCCGTTCATTATTGGTGTTCTGCCAACGGAAAACAGGTGTCCACCGTTCTCTCCAAGAGAAACAAGGGTGTATTTTCATGGTACATTTTGATTTCATTTGCATAAGAATCGAAAGCATTTATACACGTCTGTTCGGTCTGAAAGTAATAAGGAGAGTTTAGAAGCCCTTTAATAAAAGTGCTGTGCATCTGACATCTTCATGAACGCAGTTATTCTAAGGTGGATTACGCATGCGCTACTGGTGTCATCAGTCGCCAGTGACTTATTCATTGTCATAAGAAAAGAAATGTCTTATTTAGTAGGAATGCTTATTTTTCCAGCTGATTCAAATGCATGAGTTTCGTGTTGCATCATTTTCTTTTTCACTCAGATTCTCCATGAGTTTTGTAATGATTTTTCATGTGTATATATGCTGATACATTTTGGCATTTTCATTTTTTTTATAGTGTACTGTGAGTCCATGGAGTGGATAATTTATTAGCGTTTCATTTAATTGAAGGTGCAGTTAATGATTAGTTATTAGTGCACTGAAAAGGTTACTGTGTAAAACGGAACTCGAAATAGACGAAGCAAGAACAGCGACATTTTGTGAAGAGAATGCAAGCCTTTACTGATGTGTTAAGAGTTTTGAACAACAGCCAGGGATGGAGGTAGATTAGAGGCAGATCTGAGTAATGGAAATGTAGAAGAGTGTTAATATGAGTGTGGAATTCTAGCAAAATTGTCCGTTCGGGTTTGAAAGTAGGGTAGTTGAAAGGTTGAATGGTGATGGTGTGGATCGTACGTTGGTAGCGATTACAAGTGAGATGCTAAAGTATAATGTTATGATGAGATTAGGTGGCTGATGGATGGAAAGGTTCAAGAGGGAATGGGCTACATGAGTAACTATATATATATAACTTTATATATATATGTATATATATATATATATATATATATATATATATATATATATGTATATATATATATATAATTTATATATGTAAATATATATATAAATTTATTGTATATATGTATTGTATATGTACCATTGTATGGGTACCACTGTCGACAGTGGTACCTCGTTCTGATTAGGGGCCCGGGTTCGTTTCCCGGTATCGGACATCATAATTTCGTCATATTTCTTGCACGAAGAATTCGAGAAATCGAGAAGCTAAGAGGGCATTGTGGCTACTACAATTACATATGTATCTGATAAAAAGTGACCAGTAGATTATACATATGTATTGTATTTGTATATAAACCACTCATTATTCATACTGCATAATATTTCTAAAGAAGCCACTGAAAGGGTGTATGCAAGTGGTCAGATCCATGTTCTTACCACGTCTATATACCTGGACACGTTCTGTTAGGAGGATCCATTTACCCCGCAGTTATTTTAGATTGCAAGACACAATCAAAACCGGACGCCGAAAAAGGACCCGGATTATCCTTTGCTGCGACGGCCAAATCCTTTGCTCACAGTGATCCCCCCATTGTCAAAGGGAGTTTTATTTCCGGGCATAAAAGTTAAACGCACTCTCGGGCTCTGAGCATAACAGCGCGCATAAATAGGTGCGGTAGATGCTTGTATTTTTCCGGTTGAATTTCTACCTTGTTTATTGCTGCATGTTTAGGTACACTCTTTATTAAAAGCAACTTTTTACTTTTCTGAAAGGGAAGCTGTTGTGCCGGCTTTGTGTGTCCGTCCGCGCTTTTTCTGTCCGCACTCAGATCGTAAAAACTACTGAGGCTAGGGGGCTGGAAATTGGTATGTTGATCATCCATCCTCCATTCATCAGACATACCAAATTGCAGCCCTCTAGCCTGCTCCTCCTCATAATAATAATAATAATAATAATAATAATAATAATAATAATAATAATAATATGCTTTAGCTGTTGTCACATTCGAAGGGAAATAAAATGGGCTGAGTGTATGTTAAAACGTCACCGGACTTATAATAATAATAATAATAATAATAATAATAATAATAATAATAATAACAATAATAATAATAATAATAA
>NC_089780.1:11305165-11445165 GCF_040412425.1 Macrobrachium rosenbergii | reverse complement strand
GTACACAGTAATATATATATATATATATATATATATATATATATATATATATATATATATATATATATATATATATATATATATATATATATATATATATATATATATATATATATATATATATATATATATATATATATATATATATATATATATATATATATATATATATATAGCGTTATTTCGTGTACCAAGGAAAGAGTATGGTAGGGTTCCGGAAGAGAGATAGGATAAGTTACAAAATGAATAATAAACAGAACATTATAATTTAGACAGTAAGTGTTTTTATTAATATTGTTTAGTAGTACATCCTTTCTATTAAAAGACGTCGAGATTTGTGTTTGAAAAAAACGCTCTCTTCATAGTGGATATAGACACCACATGAAATTCGCCCAACCTTTTCTTATCATTTTTTATCCCTTTGAGATTTTAATTGGAAACCATATATATTTATATATATATATATATATATATATTTTATATATATATATATATATATATATATATATAGTATATATATATATATATATATATAGATAGATAGATAGATAGATAGATAATAATGAAATCCTTTCTGTGTTTGAATACCAATGCCTGTTGGAGAAGGATTGTGATTTGAACCAATGTCCTTGGCTGTTATGGGAGTCCCGTGGGACCGCAACTACTCTCTCTCTCTCTCTCTCTCTCTCTCTCTCTCTCTCTCTCTCTCTCTCTCTCTCTCAACACATTACAGCAAAGGTGAGGGAGCAGTAATCGTCGCCAGACACTGAATATTTCAGCTGATCTGAGGTAGTTTCTGACTTTACTCTATCCATGTTTTCTTTATCTTTATAACACTTTTCTTAAGAACTGTTCTGCGGTAATACCATTACTTAACGGAAGTTGTAATTAGAAATCATTAAAATCTCATCGACACCAAGCCGAACTGTCCCTAATAACTTAAAGTGACTACCCCAGGGGAGGCTTTTTCGACAGTATTAAAGGTGCCTGCCTGTGAAAGCGGCGGAATGCTTTGTACTTTTTAAAGTTCCGTGTGTGTGTGTGTGTGTGTGTGTGTGTGTGTCTTTCCTCGCTCATGTTGCTTGTGGTATCGATTGTTTGCGTTTAGTATTCCCTTTAGATGCGCCTTTTGTCAGAGAAGTAATTTGTTGTGCAAATATTTTCCACAGAAACTTCTCTTATGATGTTTGTATAAGAAAATCGTTGAGTGGTGTCTTTTGCTCACAAACGCCTGCTTTTGACATCGGAATAGTTTATTGATTAACTGATGTGGCTTTATGGCACTAACGGGATTACCTCCTTTTTCGTAGGCAAATAAAAGATACACATGTATTTTTACTGGTATGAATGCTACATCTACGAGACATGAAGCAACCTCCTCTTTTTTTTTTTTTTTAACCAGTTAATCTACTAATAAGCTGATGATCCTTCCGCGCTTTCACTCTCAACTTTCTCACCTTGCAAACGCTTTCACATTCTTTGATGAGTCAGTGCACTTTCCCTGCATTACCCCTGTTAGGACTCTGTGACGTAGAAACATCAGCCAATTTATACTTCAAGATATGAAAATATAATGATCAGACATGGAGACATAATACAACCTCATCGTAGAGCCGCGTCTCCATTTTAGAGCCACTTCTTCCCCCAAACCAGTCACTTACGTCTGTAGATTCTAACATCGCTTCGCTGTCAACATAAACACAGACACGCCTTTATTTTTATTTTTATATATACAAATATACATATAAATAGATAAATAAATACTTACATTTGTTCGAAGTTTCCATTAATTTTGCCAGTACACGACAGATCCCACAAGAAGACTCGCGATGCGCTATATAGGGGAAGATGTGATCGGCACGGAATACAAACGTAGAAAGATTGAAATCTTCGATCACCAACGAGAAAAGGCAGTTGAGGCTTGCAGAATATTTCTACTTGGTCTTTATTATTATTATTATTATTATTATTATTATTATTATTATTATTATTATTATTATTATTATTATTGAAAGAGAAACCCACAAGATTCCTACGAAAAAGGGTCACAGTTAGTTAGGACCTGAAAGTACTCGAGATTCAAGTAGTATGTAAATATTTACAAGTAAACAAATTATACACAGGAATCTTGTGGGTTTCTC
This sequence comes from Macrobrachium rosenbergii, assembly GCF_040412425.1. Classification (NCBI taxonomy): domain Eukaryota; kingdom Metazoa; phylum Arthropoda; class Malacostraca; order Decapoda; family Palaemonidae; genus Macrobrachium; species Macrobrachium rosenbergii. The sequence continues at coordinate 11,443,024 of NC_089780.1, read as the reverse complement.
TTTCCATCTTCAGAAGAAAACTGAAAGAAGTTTTTGTTTGGTTCATTATTATTATTATTATTATTATTATTATTATTATTATTATTATTATTATTATTATTATTATTATTATTATTATTATTGTGTTACTGGTACTACTTTTGATGTTATAACTACTCCCGACTGAAGTGCTTTTACAATTGCTTTTGTAATTTTATTTAAAAAAAACGCTAGTCTTCCAAAGCCAATTGTTCATATTGCAAAATATTAATACTAAATTTCGTTTTTAATTTTTTACCCGCTGAAGCTTAGATTGTCCTTTCCACCCGTGTTCAGCAGATAAAAACTGATTTTTTCCCCAAACATTTTTAAACATATATACATTTTATTCAAGCTGACCGACTTTATCCATAAGGAGATTAGATACTGAGCTGGAGAGCATAGGTAATAAATTGATCAGATATATATATATATATATATATATATATATATATATATATATATATATATATATATATATATATATATATATGTGTGTGTGTGTGTGTGTGTGTGTGTGTGTGTGTGTGTGTATGTATGTATGTATATAAAAATGTGCTACCAATCTTCAAAAATGTACCAAACCTTAGAGATATCAATTTTGACCACTTCTGTGTACTTACCAAAAGGATAAACTCTTTATTACATCCTGTTCAGTGCCAGTCACTCCTCCGGAATACATAAATACAAGTGTGCATGTGAGCATGTGTACACGAGCGCGCGCGTATTACATATTATATACTGTATATATATGTGTGTGTGTGTGTGTTTGTATATAAATATGTATTATATATGTGTGTGTATATATACAAACACTTTCGAGTGTTGGCGGTAAATCTCTTATGGATACTTAATGAATAGTTTACCGTTCTCTTCTTGTTATAAAAGTGTTCATTACCTTGGTGCATTTATCTAGAAATGTAAATGGCTTTGTGCAGAGGTAGAGCAGAAAATAGGCTGTTCAAGAGCGAGTGGCGAAAGAAATTAATGGAATTTTGAGAAGGAATAGATGGGCCTGTCTACGTTCCAAAAGCTGTGGACTTCCCCATGAAATGTTATATGTTTAATAGGGAGGAAATATCTCTTATTTCAAAGGCAAGATTGACGATACCAACACCTCATGAAGCTTAAACTCTAGGAAATGGCAATTATATTAAAAACTGTACCTGACGGAAAGTGCTTTGCAAAGGTAATGTGTCTGTGCTTGATATTTTAGGGATAATGAGGACAGTACCAGGAAATTGCCGGATTGATTGAAAAGCCAGTGACTGAAAAAAAAAAAAAAAGGAAACTCCATTAAATGTACATAAGAAAAATAAGATGGTGCAGCTTATTGAGTTTTATGATTCACGTTATCTTTCACACCCATTCTCGTTGTCTTCTTGAAAGAAAAAAAAATTATTTTTTGTATATTTTGTCCCACTGAGCCTGACAGATAAGGGGAAAACGACAGTGTTATGTCTTGAGATAAGCCACAGTAAACTTCGAGTAACATTTTTCTCTGTCAGTAAATCTGCAGCTAAAATCTTTCTCAAGATTATTTGTCTTTATTTTTTTATATTGGTTAATGTCGCTACTCCTTCAGGAACTCTCTCTCTTCGTCTATTTTCTTATCCTTTTGAAGAAATAGAAGCCTCAATTAAACGTGCCATTCCAGCGACATTTTTTTTATTTTTTTATTTTTATCGTCTTTCATCATGGTGTTTTTCAAACGGAAATTGGAGACATGATGAGATTTAGGGTTCCTTAATGGACGGAGATGGCTTTTGGGGAAATCTTCTCAAGAACTTAAAGGACGCACGCTGAATATCCCAATCGATGTTAGTACTCGTATAAGTAAAAGCGTTCTTAGCCAAGTTTCCTTCATTTTTCGAGTTTTTTTGGATTCGATGGTAATAAATGTAGTCTGGGTATTTTCCGATACGCTGAGCTCTCCTTAACTCGTAAGCTAATGCACATATCCCCGTCTTTAGATGGTTGTAAAGACGCGTGGTATTTTATGTTCCCTCTGGGGTTGTAAAGATGATGTTCGTTAGACTTCGCTAACTGGAGGAAAGTCATTTGCTGCAGAATGTTGTATAATAATGACATGGTTGAGAAATATTTCTAACATTGGCAGCGAGGAGGCCAAGCGTTAATGTTTCGGTGGCATTCTCGAGAGGAATTTCCAAGCTGTAATAATAAAGAATATACGAAATATTTTCTTTATATCCATAAAAAATTGCGTTAGATATTTCACTGTAATCGTTAGTTCGTTTCACATTGCCCCCTTTTTCGTAGGTGGTAGGGACGCGTTTAAAGGATGATAATACTTTTTCGAGAATAAAGGATAGTGATAAGTTATCAAAAGATTACTGACGTATTGCCTAACTGATCAATTTCTAGTCCTTGACAGGATTCGGTTTTCAGGTGGTGAATACTTACTTCCTCGCTTTATTTGCTATAATGCTCTTTTCCGTTTCGTGCCCTTTGCTCTTCTGTCATTCTACGTTTCGTGATTTTCAAGGCTTGCTGTGGTCAGTTGCTTGTCGTATAAGACTGAATTTAAGTTTCAGTAACGTTACGATTTCCTTCTCAAAGTATCGGTAGGAGTTCGGTATTCAACCCTCTTCGCTTATCCGGACTAGTGTCAGGAATGAGGTCTGTTCATGGCATTCCTTCATGTTTCCCACGCACATATCATGAAGAGAGACGTTCCAAAATTTGACGTCAATCCCCCGATTTTTTTTTTTTTTTTTTTTTACTTTATATTTATTTATTTATTTAAAATTTCACAATACAGTTCTTTGAAAGTAAAGTTAATTAAATTACCAATTTAGCCAGTGAAAGGTCAGTAGCAGCGATTCATAGGGTTGAATATTTCAAAAGACGGGTGAACTGTATGGCGCAATTGTTCATTTATCAAAATACAATTTTTGATGCTGAAAATGAACTTGCGTTTCACAATGCTTTGTCAGGGCATGTGGACTGGCACGGGCATTGCGCGGCGCTTTTGAAACAAAATAAATGGATACAAAATTAATTATGATTTCGACCCCGTTGTTCATTTGTTGATTTCACGAGCGTGATTATTTGTGATTAGCATCAAATGACCATCCAATTTGGGAAGTAAAATTCGTTAGCCTGTTTAACCTGTTCGAAATAATGGGCCATTTAAAACCGTCTATTACACTCAATTCTGTTTACTGCAATGGGCTCCAGTATGGCGTGCGAACGTGACGTAAATCTTCCGTCGGATGGCCCGTTTTGTATGCTAAATTCTTCCATGTACAAAGGGGGAAAAAATCGACCCTCGTCGATAAGCAAATATGAAAATACAATTCAGTTCACTGCAAATACGGGTAATGTAAATAAAGATGGGGTTTCCTTAATAAATTGAGGCTTCGGATGGTGATATTTTAAAATAATTTCCGTGTTATTACGGGTGAGTTATATTCAGTGCCCCGCCGTAAGATTACAGCAGAATTCCGTCATTAAATATATTTTATGTCCGAGAGAACCGTAGTCATGCTCTTGGAAATGACGGACATTACGACAAAATGACCTCGAATTCTCGAGTGAATAAATCTTCCCCAAAGATCAGATGGCGAGTTTTGTCTTGACCTGCTCGGTAATCGCCTTTCGAGTCAAGTTGTCATGGGGTGGATCGTGGGAATTCTTTTGGAAGGCTTCTTTGGAAGATTTGGGAGTTTTTGAATGCCTTGTGTGGGCATGTGAACTTCTTACACGCAGTTTTGTAGATGTACATACATACACACACGCACATATATATATATATATATATATATATATATATATATATATATATATATATATATATATATATATATATAATATTGACATTATTTATATATAAGAAGTTTTCATATGAATTCAGTTCTGATATAATTTTTATAATTTACTTTTATGAAATTTAGGCTGACATAGCTAGGGGCGTGAAAAGGAGGAGTTGGAGTGGTTGGACAGCAAGAAGGGACGATGCAAGCACCCTTAATAATGCCTACAGTGCACCAGGTGAGGTGCACTGGTGGCACTACCCTCCATACGGGTGTGGGGGGTTGGGATGCTCTTTTAGATTTCTGTGGAACTTAGGTTTTATGCTGCCCACTTGCGCTCTGATAGCCCAGTGTTAAGTTTGTAACTTGTAAAATATTGTTTTTCTATAATATATCAAGTCTTACATTACAGATAGTCCATTATTATCAAATGCTCAGTAACATTTTGTATCGAACCCACGTTTTGTGCAGCTGGGATTTGGGAAATAGTGACTCAAAACACTCAGCCATCAAGGGAGATGAGAATTGATTCCCACTCTGTCAAATTGAGAGAGAGAGAGAGAGAGAGAGAGAGAGAGAGAGAGAGAGAGAGAGAGAGAGAGAGAGCGTTTGCTATTTTAATCTTTGCATAATTATATGACTTTTCAGGTTTGATACAAATGCTCAACTCAATTCAGCGTTTTAGCCAAAGGCAGAATTTCATTTAATACTGTTTCAATACCCAAAAAAAAAAAAAAAATCTTTGGAAAATAATTTATATCGTATATACACTGCAATACTGAATCATGGAAGAAATTTCTCATTATTTCAGTGTGAACTGTCCTTTAGATTAGTAGATACCGTTATGGGCTTTGATTGTTAGGGCACCCCACAATGATGACCACTTTACGTTTTCGTTGTTATTTTAACACGGCCCGTTTTCTGTAACTCATAGGACTAGCTATTACAAATAATGAATGCTTACAATTCCTGGAATGTATTTATGGTATGAATACAGAATAGTTTCCTTTATCCAAAGTAAAATAACATACCATTTTATCAGTTACGTTTTTATGTGGTGATTCTACAGAAAAGCTTCGCGGGACGCCGTGTTTAGTATACCAGCCCTTCGGGGATGAACATGAAAACATGAACAAAAGGCGTTCAGTTCCTCAAATTATCTCACCTCTAGTGGATTGTATACACCCTTTCCTATATTGTTCAGTAAAGAAAAAATTAATATTAATGATATCCCCGTGTGGAGCTCTTCTGCAGAATTAACAATTATCCAGCCACATTCCATATCAGTCGTAATTACCTTTTCAACTGCTATTTATTCAGAAAAAGAAGGACGATGAAAGACAACGATAATAATTCACAATTTTGGGAGTCCTCTTTTGCGGGGCGGGGTGATAGTGCCGTCTCATAGGCATTCCTAAAGGATATTTGCGGCGTTCCTTAGGGGCCCTAACTGCGCCCACTGTTAGTCTTTTACTTCGCTGCCATTCAGGCTTCCTTCCTGCAATCTTATTGTCCAACCTCTCGAGCTATAACTCCTTAGTGCAACTGTGGGGTCTTCTCCCAATTCAACCTTTTGATCTTTGTGCTTCATATACTTTATTTTCCGGAGTGCTTGGCTTGAGAACCTGTATTTTATCAAATCCAAGTATATGGACGATACGCAACTGGTTTGTAGTCCTTTTGAGCTTATAGGCTGGAAATGAAGTTATGTAATCTATGCCGTAGTTTGATTCAGTTGGTAATTGACTGAAGTCTTGCGGTTTTAGGTTTATTAGTGAAAAAAAGTAGTTTTATTACATATTTACTTTGTAAGTGGTATAGATGAAGATAATAACTACTTTTTGGACAAGGAAAAGTGGTATAGTTGAAGAAAATAACTACTTTTTGGACAAGGAAAAGTGGTATAGATGAAGAAAATAACTACTTTTTGGACAAGGAACACTGTGGATAATATAGATAAAAAAATAAATGTGGAGATGCTCTTAGTTACAATATATATATATATATATATATATATATATATATATATATATATATATATATATATATATACTGTATATACATATACATATATATATAAATATAAAATACATGTGTGTGCTGTAAGTGTATATGTATATCGTTTCGGATAAAGCAGCTTTGGATGATTTCAAATGCAATTCAAGCCAGAATATGAAACAGGAAAAGTAGGAGTTTCATTTTCTTTTTTTTTTTTTACTGAAACACAATGTTCCATGACCATTTCAGATCCTGCTGTGAATTCGAGGACTCTTCCTGTTTAAAGAGGAAAAAAAAGGTCTTTAAAGTCAGGCTGTTATCTCTCTCTCTCTCTCTCTCTCTCTCTCTCTCTCTCTCTCTCTCTCTCTCTCTCTCTCTCTCAGTCTTATCTTTTCCATGTCTGGTGTGCAAGATAAGCAACTTAGCACCTTGCTTTTTATTCCCCGTGTGTAAAACGCTCAAAATCAACCATTCGACGCTCAGGGCGAAAGGGATACCCAAAGGATAATTGCGAAATCCTGCCAGTGTTTATGATTCTCAAGGGATAACGTTTTTGCATTTGCAATGGAAAATTTCCCAAATTACTTAATTAAAATTCTTCCCTTTAATAGGGAAATTTGTTAAAGCTCCTACCCTAAATGTGTGGTAATTTTCTCTGCTGGAAAAATCGGGGCCCTTTTTTTTTTTTTTTTTCCTCTCTCTCTCTCTCCCAGAATTAGATTACCTGAATACCAACCGTTAGATTTTTAACTCCGAGAGTATTAGCGAGTTCTTTTTAAGGTACGCTTTCTCGTGTGTGATTATGTATATATATTTTTTTATACATTGCGTAGTGGCCATTTGCGTAAACTTGGGTATTCACATACATACATATGTACTTATGTGTATGCATATATATATGTGTGTGTGTGTGTCCATACGTTAAAATTTTGTAACCACAATGATAGTAGGCAGTACTACCTGGACACTACTACTCTAGGATTTTCTTCGCTTTTTAGTTTTCTGTAAAAGAAAACTATTGTGCCGGCTTTGTCTGTCCGTCCGCACTTTATTCTGTCCGCACTTTTTTTCTGTCCGCCCTCAGATCTTAAAAACTACTGAGGCTAAAGGGCTGCAAATTGGTATGTTGATCATCCACCCTCCAATCATCAGACATACCAAATTGCAGCCCTCTAGCCTCAGTAGTTTTGATTTTATTTAAGGTTAAAGTTAGCCATAATCGTGCTTCTGGCAACGATATATGGTAGGCCACCACCGGGCCGTGGTTAAAGTTTCATGGGCCGCTGTTCATACAACATTATACCGAGACCACCGAAAGATAGATCAATTTTCCGTGGCCTTAATTATACGCTGTAGCGGCTGTACAGAAAACTCTATTGCGCCTAAGAAACGCTGAATGGTAGAAAATCTTGAGAAACGTTGTTAAATTAGATAACGTAAATTTCAACACTAGCAATAACAATGCTTGTCGTTTCAGTGAAATAATTTTGCTTCAAAGCACTGAATGCAACTCTTCTTTTCCATTCATGTGGGTGTGCTGTACTATCACAATTACTTACCAGATTAAGAATATTTCTTTACTTACCAGATTAAGAACCTTTCTTTACTTACGAAATTAAAAATATTTCTTTACTTACCTTACTTACCAGATTAAGAATATTTCTTTACTTACCAGATTAAGAATATTTCTTTACTTACCAGATTAACAGTATTTCTTTACTTACTAGATTAAGAATATTTCTTTACTTACTAGATTAAGAATATTTCTTTACTTGCCAGATTAAGAATGTTTCGTTCTTGAACCAGAAGCATTAATAGGACGCAATTCGACAATCTAATCTTCTTTAATCTATTTTTTTTTATTCGTGGTGTTGGAAATAATTAGGAATTCGCTTATTATTCATGTGCCGCAAATGGTTTTTTTTTTTTTACATGTTTTAATTTCATTTATTAGGGTTAAGGGTTACTGTTGTGAAAAAATTATAATTACAGTTGTAAATTGGCCAAGCTCAGATTAATGGCAAAAGCTGTACTGTACAAACTAATTATATGTGGTCTCCTGTTGTAACCGCTTTTCTTTTTTTTTTTACGATTAATATAAACCATTGTAAATGTTTGGCGAAAGTCTTGCTATATACTTATTATTACATAAATAATCTTCTTCGTGATGAAGAACGTCAAGAAAAAAGGAGACAGTAGTTATCAGTACTCATTCTTCAAGGTTAGGTGGGGATGGTCAGGAGATTCTACGACAGTACATTAAATTCCCCTTCGTTTTTTATTTATTTATTTATTTATTTATTTGCACGTATCATCCTCATGACATTTTTCTCTCGAAGTAGAACCCATTGATTTGCCTGTTAGTTGATAATATTTTTAATAACTTTTTCACTTCATTATTGGTTTTAGAATATGTACGATATAAATTTCACCTTTAAAGATTTGAATGTAATCCTAACATAAGGATGATATATGAACAGCTCTCGACTGTTCTTTTATGTACGTAGTATATCAGCCCATGGGTAATTAGGACGCGTGCAAAATCTTTTACAATAAGATCTCGTTTGTTTCAGTGAAGTTTCCACACATTCCGACTCGTCTCAAACACTAATCATCCATCCAATCTTCTTCATCCTTCAATCATTTCAGTTGTTTAGTTGTATTTTCCTTTTTTTAGGTATTTATTTTATACTTTGCAATCTCTGATCATCTCATAGTTTCTTCTTTCCTTGGAATAGATATTGTGTATTCTTGAGGGATACTGGATTAAACTTTCTCCATCACTAATGAGAAAGGATCTCCAGGCTTTAACGTCTTATCAGAGGCTCATTTCCTGACCTCTTTGAAAGCAACTTTCTCCATTTCTGTAACAACACGCCAACAGTTTTAGTTGGGCTCACCTGATCTGCATTTCGACGGAGAAGTTGGGCTATTTGTTCCTGTCTTTAAAATGATGAATATATATAATATAATATATATAATATATATATATATATATATATATATATATATATATATATATATATGTATATATATATACAAATATGTATATATATTTATATATAAATATATATATATATATATATATATATATATATATATATATATATATATATATATATATATATATATATATATATATATATATATATATATATATATGTGTGTGTGTGTGTGTGTGTGTGTGTGTAAAAAGTGAACAATCAATCAGCCGCAGAAGTTTCCAATTGAAAGAATACGAATGTCTTTTATTCTCGTAAACCGACGAACACCTGCATTGTTTCGATGCGTTAAACCTGTTGAAATACACAGAATATTTTCGTGTACAGCTGCATTAACTGAGTATTAGCCGGTAACACACCCCTTTTCAGTATCCAAAGCATACTTTTTTATATAAACCTCCTGGAGACGGTGTGTAACATAAAAAAATCCCACTCATATGATGTTTCATCAGTCCGCAAATCTTAGTTATTGCGTGATAGTGGCATCAAACGCGCGTATTTCCTCGCCCACTGCCGCCCTCGAGGGCGCTAATGAGCAGGATCATCAGCGTCACACGCCTACATCTCTTTACCAAAGAGATTTGGAGGATTTTTTGATCCGAACGCCATTTTTTGTCTCGGCTCCGGGACACAGGAACGTATGTTATTTATCATTTCTTAAAGGTGGAGGAATCCAGTGAGGTTCTCTCTGTTACAATTACAATGTTATTCGTGTTCCTGTGTTTCAGTGGTCTGGTTAAACTGTTTTAATAATAATAATAATAATAATAATAATAATAATAATAATAATGATGTAAAAAAGTAAATGTGTCAGGTAGGGAATCAGTCCATCATTGGAAAGGCGGCATCCATGCTCGAGAAATGATGGTCATTTGTAAATGATATATAAAAAATGGAAAAATGGAAAACTTTTCACATTCATTGTATTTGTATTGCTATAAGTACATTCCCAGTCTCTTTCTTTGTGTCGCTCTCATATATATATATATATATATATATATATATATATATATATATATATATATATATATATATATATATATATATATATATATATATATATGTGTGTGTGTGTGTGTGTGTGTGTGTGTGTGTGTTGTGTGTGTGTGTGTGTGTGTGTGTGTGTACGTGGGAATCTTTGTCACTGATATTGCACAGTCCATCATAGACTTATGAATACTAAGCTGCGAATAAATCGAGGGTGTTGAATCTACTTGTACCTTGGGAATAACATGCACCCAAATGATTCAAGTACGATATGACCTTTCATTCAGGATAGGATGAGAACCTATGCTATTTTAGCCTTTTCCACTATACGTCCAATCATGAAATATTTACCATCAGCCTTTCTTATATTTTTGCAGCTTCAAATAGTCTTTAAATAATACCGACAGGATTTTTTGAAACGGGAGAACTATTACCTTCTCCCTTATTATTACGGAAGGAGAAAATTTATGAGATAATTTCCTGACGACCGGATTTCACCGAAGGAAGGAAATGGAATGTAAATATCATTTCATCTTTTCCATTAGTCTTCCTTTTCTCGTGAATGCACTGGAAATTTCCCGGACGGGTGATTGTGTGATTAGAATACGCTTTTCGATGTGAATTACTCCTCCTCCTTAGGAAGATGAAAGATTGTCCTAGGAGATCCATTATGGAAGACTTTTTATATATATTCGTATTCTTTTATATTTACGATCTCCTTGATTTGGCTTGCCTGTTAAAGCTTGTGAGGTGGACTGTGAATTGATTTTTCTTTATTTCTGGCAAGTGGGCCTTTTTTGTAATGTGTAGACAGTGAAATCTATATATAAATCTATATATATATATATATATATATATATATATATATATATATATATATATATATATATATATATATGCACCAATTTTCAAGATTAAATTGGAGAATGCAATTCTGATTTTAGATACAGTATGTGTGTGTAAACTTATCTAAGCTAATTTTTTTTCATTTATATTTTCCCTCAGTCATTCTTCTCCAAACAAAAACACATCTAAACACACACACACACACACACACACACACACACACATATATATATATATATATATATATATATATATATATATATATATATATATACATATATTTGTATATATATTATATATGTTATATATGTATGTTTGTTTAGATCAAAATGACTGAGGGAAAATATAAATGATAAAAATTAGCTTAGATAAGTTTACACATGCATGCTGTGTTTAAAATCAGATTTGCATTCTCCAATTTAATCATTAAACTTGGTGCACTAAAATTTTGCTCAACATTTTCAAAGATATTCGATTACACATATGATGAGAGTGGATTGCAGGTTTGAAGCAAAACAGGTATCGTCTATTTCTCCACAAGATAAATAATGCCTTAGGAAAATGAAGTATCACCCGTTTAAGCATTCAAAAAAAAATGGCCAACAGTAATGTCAAAATGTAATATACAGAGACAAAAAAAAAAAAAAATGAAACATCAAATTGTGATGATGACAATGGCCAGGGGACGAAAGCTTTTGAAAAATGAAAGGACGGCTTTCCCCCCCCCCTTTGGAGAGTAAAATGATCATTTTTATCTTTTCCGCTGAGTCTAAATTCATTACACCTTTTTTGTTTGTCGCTCGCATATAAAATTTGTCGACAAGCAAAAGCGAACACATTTTTGGCATGTAATTAATATGGCTACACCCTGAATGAAGATATATATATATAATATATATATATTTATATATTACGTTTTGTTTTCAAACGTTCGGTTACAACAGATTTTTATTTTATTTTATACGTAACCGGTTTCAGTGGCAGCATTTGTCTGGGTGGAAAAGTCAAATATAAACAAAAAATATTTGTGTGTCAGCAGTTTTAGCTGTACAGATTTATTGTGTTAATCATTATGTTACTGGTTCGGCAGTTATTTGCGCTAAAAGATATGAAACATAAATTGGGCACCTCTCTAATAACAAAAAAAGGGATATATGTTATCAGGAAAATTGGAGTTTTTAAAGTAGAATCTTAAATGAATTCTTTTTATCTAAGCATTCAGATAATATATATATATATATATATATATATATATATATATATATATATATATATATATATATATATGTATATATGTGTGTGTGTGTATGTATGTATATATATAATCTACAAAGACCTCTCAAATTCTCGATGTTTTCACGCTTTTTGGTACCTTTTATTACTGCAAGCATTGAATCTATATGAAATTCAAGTCATTCAGCTAGAATATTAGCAGATAATCCACGTTTATAAAAAAAAACATGATTAGCACACTTATTTGAGAGTATTAGATAGATGGAAGATATTAGATAGATATAAGATATTTATATTATATCCAGATATATATATATAGTATATATATATATATATATATATATATATATATATATATATATATATATATATATATATATATATATATATATCTTAGTGCAACGCTATATCATTTAGAAAGTGTTTACTCTCCTCCCGTATGTTGAAAACATCTGATAGAAAATATTGGACAGAAAATATTGCATAAAAAGCTTGCGTCATGTTTACGCGGCACCAGACTGACTCTCTCTCTCTCTCTCTCTCTCTCTCTCTCTCTCTCTCTCTCTCTCTCTCTCTCAAGATTTAGTAATCGATTTATATTTTGTTAGGTGTTTTTTTTTTTGGTGGGGGGGGGGGGGCGGTTATCGCTGAAGATGTTACTCGGATGATGTAATTCTAGAATTTTGTATCGAAGTGCCAGTAATGTTTTTACGAAAGGATAGTCAGAGGTGGAATCTCTTGCGTATTCGTAAATTTATTGAATTTTATCAGTAAAGTTAAGTTATTTCATGATTCACGTTTGTGCATTGTTTTATAATCAGCATAACATAGTTACTATACCGACGACGTATCTGGGATGCATTTCCTGTACTCACTCTGTCTCTCTCTCTCTCTCTCTCTCTCTCTCTCTCTCTCTCTCTCTCTCTCTCTCTCTCGTTATCAAACATATAAAGCATTTTTATAGAAAGGTTTCGACAGTACGTGACTGAAATTTTGTATTGTTATTTTTTCCCCTTCTTGTTCGATAGTGTTGTGTGTTCCATTTATTTTTACGTAGTTTTTGTAACAGGAATTTTCAGGATTTTTGTAACAATACAAGTTACTAGATTTCGGAGGCATACCTTGATATATTTACTATAGAGAGAGAGAGAGAGAGAGGATTCTTCCTGACATAAACTAATCCCCAAATCTATTTTGACAATAACCCCCATTTATCAGTTGTATTTCGTTATGAATCTGGTTCTTGTGTTCTTGTGCACTTTTTGGCATCATGAAGAAAAAGTTTTAAGGATGTAATGTATTCTAAAATGCGTCTTAGGATGTAATCCCATCCTTAAACTGGCCTGATGGGCCAACTATTCTGTAATATACTCGTATGGTAAGTTATTTTTACTTTGACTTGATTTGATATAGACATTAATGCAGGATTGTTATTCGCTTACACCCCGTGTGTCCATTACACTGTTTACAAATAGGGTTAATCGTTTGTATACAATTGGGCAGCTCTCACTGCTGTTTTGTTTACATTCATCGATCAGTGCCAGTATTTTGAAACGCAGCACCTGACCAGATTGATAACTTCCAAAATCATAATTTCTGAAAATGCAATATAAGTTCTGTCAGTTTTGCATGTGTTAATATAGAAAGGAGTTTCCAGCATAAATCTAGCATTACTTTCAAAATTGTTGTCTGGTGAAACCTTTTGGCTTTAAAAAAAAAAGTCCCTCATGTATTTTTTATTTGGTTGGTAAACATTATCTAAATTCTGCTGCTTTTGACTCAGAAGTGAATAATTCAAACTAGTCATATTTTACATCGTATGTTGATTTTTCCATAACAGAAACATCACTTCAAACTTTTTTAAACATTTTAGTATATAAGATTCCTTGTCGAGAAACCTCAGTGAATATCAATAAGATTAGACAAAGTTAAAAACGTGGATTGGTGAAATAGCCAGTGTCTTTATGAATGTTAGGACTTTTGTAACAGCTCCATCTCTCTCTCTCTCTCTCTCTCTCTCTCTCTCTCTCTCTCTAGCAAATCTCTCTCTCTCTCTAGCCAATCGCATTATCTATTTGGCACGTAGTCCAATAAATTGCAGGTGCAAAGATAAAACATACTTTTTCATCGTCTCTCTGAGTACGTTTACTCTCCGGGAAATTTTTGCAATTTCCTTCAAGCATTGTTTTTAAAACTGAAATTACTTTTGGCTTTAAGTTTTTAAAGCATTGGATGTTAACAACGAATTCTGTTTTCATGACTTTGGTCGGGAGAATAAACAAGGGGAAAAGATATTTTGTGGTGATAACATTTATTCTCTTTGTGGATTTCTTGTGGATTTCTGTCAAGGAACTTGTTTTTGTTTGAGTTTTTCTCTCTCTCTGTATGTCAACTGGATTGCGTAAAAAAATACTTCCTATGAATATATCTGAGGAATTATTTTTTTTAGGAAGGTCCATTTTTTCATATAAAAATTATATACATTTTGGTATGACTGAATCGAGGTTTGACAATAGGATTTTTTGAGTCACCTTTTTTTTTTTACTGTCACCGATGTATATTTAAAGAAAATGCCACCTGCCTCCTGTTTGACAAACGGTACTTGAATGATGAGGAATTTTTAGGTATGCATACTAATCCCACCGTACTATTCGTTAAAGAAAATACTCTGTCAAATTTTTTTGTCTAATACTGTTATGGACAGCAGTATTTCTACTTTGAAAGTTAGGGAGAGGGTTACTTTGGTTGTCCTATAAAATATTATTGTCATATTGCTATCTTTTTCTCAAGTATGTTATTATATAATACAATTCTTTAGTTATCGTAGGTTACATCCCTTTGTCAGAAAAAAAAAATTGACATAAATTTGTTGTGAAGAGAAAATCAGATAACCATTGAATTTAGTTTACAATTTCAGACAATTTTTTTTTCTCTTGATTTTTTCAGGACGTTATAATGAATATTATTGTTGTTATGGTTGTTGTTTTAAGTTTGCAGTTTTCATTTTGTTAATGATTACAGTGGTTGTTGGTTTATGAATACCGATTAATCGAATGATTTTTTCATTATTTTTACTTTCGTTCCATAGGTAATATTTTCGTCACCTTACAAAAATTCTACCTGTTGAAAATAACTTAAAATGAATATAGAGTGACAGTCTAATTACTCCAAACCGTAGGTTTCTTAATAAAGTTTTATGATCCAGTCACAGACTGTTGTATAGTAACACCAATTTACCGTTATCACGAATAGTATTCTATTAAAACTACAGATGACGATTTCACTTATATATCCTTTTTATCATTTTTCCTTTAGATTGCACTTCTTTCTCTCCGTGTCTCTCCCTGACCTTTTTGTTTCTAGGAAACAGAAAACGAAAGACAAAGCCTTTTTAATCTCTGCTTGCAGAAAAATAAGTTAATTTGTTTTTGTCAAGATTACGCTCCGTATAGAATTCATCATGAGTGCGTTCTCTTCTCGTGCAATCAGGGAAGAAATTGGTATCCCTGAAGTTTTATAAAGCTTTTCCCAACGCTTCCAGGAATTTTGTTGAATTGCTCTATTTCTTTTCTCGTAATCCTTGGCCATTTCGTATTTTTATGAAAGATTTTTTTAATGTTTTACGTAAAAGAATGTTTCTTTTCTCATCGCAGTTCGGTGTGCCAGAATGTAAAGGCTACAGAAATGTTATGTGAATTTCAGTTGAGCATTTCCCGCGGAAACTTGTTGCTACGCTTTGAAGATTTTTAGATTTTTATTGTACCATTTTTTCAATACGGAATATTATTTTCTGGAGTTATTAATTTCACGCTACTACCATTATCATTATTATTCAAAATGGAAACTACACGCTGCTGTCTGTTCCAGAACGAAATTGAAATTAAAAAACAGTGCACTCTACCAACGGTAGTCAGGAAAGCACTAGCAATGATTTTCCTTGAAATTTATCTGTGGCCACAAAAATATATAATGCAACGGGCCAATTATTAGTTTTAACTTTTAATATCTTCTGCAAAAAGAACCACAGACTATAAAAGCAGGGAGGGATTGCCCAGTTCAGGCGTTCACCCATCACATCCACTTCTGCCCATCCGTTCTTGAGATATTTTTCACCACTGGTGTAAGCAGTGGCTAAAACATTTCCTTTTCCAAATTCCACCGATAAAAGTTTGAAGAAGGAAGGTTAATAGGATAGTGAAGGAAAGACGGATCATCTTTTCGAGACTTCAGTTATATAAATCGAATGAAAAAGGAAGGATTGAAATCCTAAAAGGTTTGCACTGATGAATTCACAGAACATAAAGTCATCCGGCAGCTGGGTGACTGAGGACGAGGAAAAGGTGGGAAGAAGTGAAGAGCAGTGATCGGAATGGCGGGCATGCAATCAGGTCAAATAAGGTCAAGTTGCAACGCAGGGAAATGGCGCCAAGAGAGAAGATAAAGATGATCTCTTTAAAAGATCAGTATTTTTATTTTTTTGTAAAAGATCAGTATTTTTATTTTTTTTTTTTTTTTGTAATTTGCATCGAAAAGCAAACAAAAGATGAGGCATCCAAAAAGGATTTCAGCATTCGTGGCTTGCAACACTCAGATTGAATATCAAATTTCTTCATTTGAAATCTGATATTAGGAGTAACAGGTTCAGAGTCAGAGCACTGGTTGGCACTAGCGGATCCCCGGGGGCGGGGGCACCTGGGCGTGCCCCCCACCATGAAAAATAATGACAAAATAACAATATTGAAGATTTAGATAACAACATAAATGAGGAGTATAAAAGTGGGAAGAAAATAAAAAGTCTGTTATGGAAATAATAAAATAAAATAATAATTATATATGTATATATACATATATATACTGTATATATATGTATGTATGTATAATATGAAAATTGGTGCTCCCCCCCCATGAAATTTTTCTGGATCCGCTAGTGTTGGTTGGTGAAAGAGATTTTCATATAACTGCACTTCAAACTAGCTGTTTGCCTTTCTGCCATCATACAAAAAGATAATTATGAGGAGAGAAATTTTTAGGATTTTTCTTTAACATCTTCGAGGAGATTGAGATAGTTATGATACTTAAGTATTGCGTTAACGAAAATAACTATTGTTATTAGAATATGGTAGGGTTTTGTTATGATGATTCATGATTCAGGCTATTAGCCCAAGTACTGGGACACTTTTGGCCATTCGGCTCTTAAGACAGAGTAAAGAAGTTGAAGTGATTAGACAGGAAGATTAAAGATATTAAGAAAGTAAAGTTGAAGTACAAGTATATGAAGGTGGAACTGAGAGAAACCCCCACAGTTGCATTAAAAAGTAATCGTTAGAGAGGTTGGATAGCAGGACTGTAAAATAGAAGTGGGAATGGAGATCAAGTATGAACCTAAAAGGTGGATGCAGTTAGGAGCCGAAGGGATGCTGGAGACGCCCTTTTGTAGTGCCTGCTTTTACAGCACTAACCCCCTACGGGGTACGTACCATCATGATGGAGTCTGGTCACTACTTGCTTTTATAATTGCATCCTGTTATCTCGTTAAAAGCCCTTAATGCTCATTCCAAATTCATATTTTCTGCCGCATGAAATATTAATGCTATCCGTTTGAAGGATGGAAGCTGTAAAATGCAGAAATTTTGTTCGACGTTTTTAATTATTTCAACGCTTTTTTTTTTCCTAGGGAAATAACTAAGTGGCTTCTTGAAAGAAAGCCATCCAGTACTGATGGAGAATTCAGAGGTAAACAGTGAATTATAAGAAAAAATTATAGGAATGAAAAACAAATGACATGAAACGATTAAACCGCAGTTGGTAAGATGTGAGCCTCCTTGACAGGACAAAATTTACTGGGGAGAGACCTGGATTGATTTTGAAAGCAAAGTTTGGTATTATGCTGAAATATAATTCCTGGGATACAGCGAAGGTGGTTTTCAAGAGTCACTTGGTATCGAAGTGTTACTTCTCCTTTAAAAGTTTGCAATTTTGGATCGCGATTTTTCTTTAAGAAATTATTTGGTTGTGTTTTTCACTTTGCGCTCTGTTAAAATTAATAGGTCCTTTTACCATATAATTGTTGATATTCAGCTCACACAGCGTTAATTGTTACTTGTACAAGAAGTTAGTTTTATTTTGTGCTCTTAAAATTTCATACATTCAGTAATTTTTCTTATATTACCTGGCGGCAACATCATGTTTTTCATATCTGTTCTAAATGGCTTGTGCTCTTTACATATTATCTGTTGTTCGTTTTTTTCGATTCCACAGTTTGTTTCCGAAAAAATTGTAGCTTAAAAAATAGACCAGGATATACGAAATATAAACTTTGTAATATGTGAGGAACATTCTGGCTGTAATGTCACAAGAATATTCTGGCATTTGAAGTCGGATTTTCTGACCTGTCATTCATCATTTTCTTTAGCCTTCTCATATCCTCAAATATGTTTTCAACCACTTTTATTGTAGAGCACCTTCGTATCACTCTAAATTATTATAGTCCTCTTCATTACAAAATGAAATAGAAAATATAAATAAGAGTTTCCCATCTCAGAGTAAATATCTGTTTTCCATGTGCACTATAAATTCCTATTAGGGAGGATTAAGATATGCATTTTTTAAAGCACTTCTTGTGATGTTTTCTGAGTAATATCATTGCACTCTTGTATTTCCTCTCGTTTCTTAAAGTAGTCACTGAATCTTTAATTCTGCCAGGGAATTGGGCTGCATTTTTGTTGCAGTTTCATCTGACATTGAAATAACTTTTGTTCTGCCTCGCAATGTGTCTAGTTGCCTGGAAGTCAGGACAAATGACAGCCTGTCGGCTTATAAAAAATGAAAATATTTGCTGTGTATAAGGGAAAATGTGTGATTTTTGGAGAGAGAGAGAGAGAGAGAGAGAGAGAGAGAGAGAGAGAGAGAGAGAGAGAGAGAGAGAGAGAGATTTGTATAATGCATACGTTTCAGGAAAAGAGAAGGAACACGGGAATTTAAATACTGTGACTTTTCACAACGGACTTTTTAATTTTCTGGAAGTTATTGAATTGGCTGGGACACAACTCGATTATTGAATAAATGTAATTTGTGTGTGTGTGTGTGTGTTGGCGTTTCTTTTATTATCTCTTCCTGTCACGTAATTTTCATTCTAGTGACCGAAACTGCGTTGAATTGAACACGGTTTTTGCATCTAAAACACCGGTGAAATAAATTATATGTTTTTTTCTGTTACTGGTGTAATCAACTTTTGGAAAAGATAATGAAAAGTGCGAAACTCCATAACTGGAATCAGTCTTCCTATCGTTGCTATGAATGTTGACGTATTTATTTACTTGTTTATTTATTCAACTTATCATTATTCTATTGTCATAAAGCTGGAGGAAGAAGAGTTGACCAAGCGCTTTCGCGTATTCCCAACACCTCCTCAGGGTCAAGTGATACAAAAAATTATTATTTGTTACAAACTTATTATCTTTATTCATCCATCTTTTAACGGTTTATTACGCTTCTTTTCTTATAATGCTTTTCGCCTTCTTCACATATTGGCATTTATACTTTTTTAAATCTTGCTTAACAACCTTATGGGCATTTATACTTTTTTAAGTCATGCTTAACAAATTTTTGGACGCTTGGGCTTATATAGTATAACTGTGTATTTTTATTTCATGATGGTCTCATGTGATTTATAATTGAATTATAATTGTAAGTTGTTTATTGAATGCTGAGAATACTAGACAAATGAAATATTCAACTTTTTTTTTTTGTGGTGTGATATGAGCCTGATAATAAATTGAATGTTCAAATTCATGAAAAGTAATTTTACAGTTACAGTTTTTCTAAGTATGAGAATGAATTTTATCATTTTCCTACCCTGAAGTCGAGCAGTTCAGTGTTGTGGTTAATTACGAAACCAAGAAGTTACTTTAAAAACTGCTTACTAAAATGTCAAAAAAGTAAATTAAAACAGATTTTATAGAGGGCAGCGTACCAAAGGACGGTAGTTAATCCTGTACATTAAAGAAATGTCTATTGCGCGAATTTTCATTCGTTTTTTAAATAATGTTTTAATGTTCTTTTAGTTGTTCGTTAAGTAATTCAGTCAGTGGAGTTGAAACTAGTGATTTCTGATGATGGCATTGGTACTGTTACATTACTTGTTAGCCAAAAAGATCTCGGGAGATTTTCAGTCTTAACATCAATCTCACTCTCAGTCCTTTTCTGTATATGTGCTCTCTCTCTCTCTCTCTCTCTCTCTCTCTCTCTCTCTCTCTCTCTCTCTCTCTCTCTCTCTCTCTCTCTCTCTCTCTCTCTCTCTAGTCCTTTTCTCCTTTCCTGTATCTGTTTGTATTTCTGACTCGTAAACGCTGTTCTGATCTTTTAACCGCATTCAAAGCTTGTCGGCACTCTCTCTCTCTCTCTCTCTCTCTCTCTCTCTCTCTCTCTCGTCCTTTCCTATATCTGTTTGTATTTCTGACTCGTAAACGCTGTTCTGATCTTTTAACCGTATTCAAAGCTTGTCGGCACTCTCTCTCTCTCTCTCTCTCTCTCTCTCTCTCTCTCTCTCTCTCTCTCTCTCTCTCTAGCTGCAACACAGTTCCCTCCTGGATTTGTCCGTGGTGTGGCAAATACTCGTACAGAAACAGCGACCTTTGACATTCTGCAGTCACTGGATATCGCGCCATCTCCGTGCACTCTGCCCATCAAAGAGGGTCTTCGATTCGGGGGCGTTTTCACGCTAATCTCGTTGGAGCTTTTCAGGAAAACCTCGAGGCTTTTTCCGATGACACCCACGCGAACCTCTCGGCTTTCACAAACCATCAGCCTGAGTGAGGATATAAATAGAAGGCATTAGAATATCGGGTGACCTGACGGGGAACTTTTTTTTTTTTTTTCCTGAAGGTTGGGAGTGAATTTGATGCCGTTGAAACTCTCTTCTGACGGAGTCGCAGTAGGAGAATATGATGTATTTCGCAGCCGTGCGGTTTATGGTTAGAGTAGATTAGATTTTCCACTTTCTCCGCTACGTGTTTATATTTATTTATGTGGCTATTAAGTTTTTTCATCTGTTTGCAAAGGAAGATATGTCTTGTTTAGACATCCGTATTATTCTTTGCTTCTGTAAGTATATACACATACATACATATACACACACGAACCGCGAACGTGGTTGCTGGCTAAAGAACTAGTAAATTCTTTTGGGAGCATTTTTTCAAACAAAATGAAAGTTATGTCCATCGTTCATTTTTCCTCGACAACATGTAAAATTAACTTTAGAATTCGTGTGTTTACATTTAAAAAAAAAAGATAAAGAGTATATGTTTTTGTTTTTTTGGTAGTTTTTCATATTTTTCATTTATTCAGTATTTGGATGCCATAATTTTATAGTGAGTTTTAATTTTTAAAAAGATTTTTATTCTTCAAGAAAAATTGTTAGTTTTTCTATGTTATTATTTAAGGAAGATTTAGATGACTTATGTATTTTTCAGTGAGTTTAACATGTTTTTATATCGTAGAAATCCATTTTAATCTTGTGCTTTTATCTCTTTCAAACAGTATACCTAGGAACAGCTCAAGATGGCCTTCATAGCTTTTGCGTCCGGTTAAACATGTTTTTAGAACGCGAAAAGTTCCATTTTAATGATGATGGAAGCCTCATCTCTTAAGTCAAACTTTATTTCTGTGCCATGTTGCAGGAAAGCCAATGCTTTTCGTCCGGTTAATAATATGATATTTATATAACGCGATATATATATATATATATATATAATGATGATATATATATATATATATAATATATATACTGTATATATATATATATATTTCTTGTATACATGCATACATATATATACATATAATATATATATATATATATATATATATATATATATATATATATATATATATATATATATATATATATATATATATATATATATATATATACACACAACACTTATAGAACGAATGTGTGTATATTAGCTGCCTCGAAACAAATCATTAGATAAATTACTGATTTGCAAAGAATACGCTTAATTATAAACGCGACGAAGAGCACATGAATTTTACAGCTGCGTATTGTTAGACCTCGAGGCGTTATCCCTGTCATTTCATCTCTTAATAGATGGAAGTGACGCTTTCAGTTATTCAGTTTTTTCATATTTGATGTTGAGCTGATCCTGTCCGCGATCCTACCGCAGCGTTGCCCTTGATTGACAGTCATTAGAAACCTCTTGTGGATAGCGTGTGAAGTTTTTTATTTTATTTTATTTTTTTTTTTTTTTTTTTAGTGGTCTTATTTCTTGCAATTTGCTTTCTGCGTCTGTCCGAAGATTATTGTGACGATAAGTTTCGCGAGAGCTGCTACACATTATTTTGATGCTTTCTTGTAAATGTAATACTTATAAATAATTTCGTTTAGGTCTGCAGGAAAATTCCGCCTAATCCAGATTTTTATCTGTGGTTTGTTATTTGTATTAGCTACGTCTCTGGAAATTTGGTTGAATTCATTGTAATTTTTGTTTACAGTTTGGCTCCAGTCATTGGCTTGCGAGAGAGAAAAAAAAATAGATGTATTTTCATATTATTGCCAACGAGAAAAGATCATAATGAATACGACAAATGAACAGGAAGTTATATTTTGCTTTCATATCAAGTACTTGCGATATATAGTAGGTTTTATTTTTCAGTACAAAATAACTTAAAACACCATGATGTTTGTTAAACGATGTAGAACAAACAGAAAATATCTCTTTCCTCTATATCTTAGAAGTCTTTGCAAACCGAAAGTGCGCGTTCGTTGTCCGTAGACTTAATCAAGTTATGCCTGGCTGATTTCTTATTCATTTGCTTGACTATATCTAAATGAAGTCTCATATATTTGCATTTAAATTAAGTGCGCGCAGAAAACGGAATCATCTCATGGTATCTGTTATTATTCTGCGAGGTACAAAATTTAGTCAAAATAAAAATTAAAAATTGAGACACGTGTTCAGTGTTGTATGACGATCAATGCAATTAAATGATTTTGTGATAAGATGTATGAGAGTCTTGGATACATTTTGATCACGTGACGAGAACGGAGGGCGATATTACTATAGTACATATAAAATAGCGCTGAAATTGACGTACCTACAAAACCGTAAGAGATTTCCTCCCTAATACAACCAACATCATTTACAGTGAAAACAATATCCTGTCAATTGTTTCATCCATATGATTTTCAAAACCATTAATTAACAATCAAGCGTCACCAGATCACACGATACGTCTGTGAATTCCACATCACATGAAAAATAAGCTATAAAGAATGAGGCCTCCCATAGAGAATAAAAATCACTATCTGATGTAAAGATTGTAGACATTGCCATTAACATGAGAAAATGCCATATTGTGAAATTTGTTTGTTTTCATTTTTTTAAAAACATTCTCACAGAAGGACTGATAAGTTTTTTTTCTGTCACCTTCAAAGTGTCCTTATGATGAGATATTCAGTCGTTGTTGTTGTTTTAAGAAGCTAGCCTTTTGCCGGCACGGGCTCTTGCTCTCCGATCGGCAGGTAACTGATAATCAGTCTGGCGACCTCTAGTTTACGTCTTACAGCCTTTGTTCCCGTTCAAGATCCGTTGTATAGCCCCAGTAGGTTCTCGTTAAGCCTTTGCCATCATTATCATTCATACTTAGAATATGAATCTGTCAAGAGAACAAGGGAAATCGGACTTCATCGGACTTCACACACAAGTTAATACAAAGACTTACTCTTAAGCAAGTGCTCCAGCGGATACGCCCGCTAGATTGGACGCAGGTGGGAGCTAACGAGGACTTAAAGTAACGACAGACTGACCCCTTCCAGGACAGGACAACCGCCACTTCATATATATATATATATATATATATATATATATATATATATATATATATATATATATATATATATATATATATATATATATATATATATATATATATAAAGTTATATATTATTTATATATATATGTATGTATATGTATGTGTTTACATATACATGTGCGTATATGTGTGTTTGTTTAAACGTCTCAACTGGAATTAGGCTACATAAGAAAGAGCACACGAGTCAGTAAAAATCTATTTTACAAAAGAAAGGATATACGACATTGTTCATGAAATCAAATTCTGTTTTCTTAAAAATGATTGGAAGGGTTCCTTATCAGAGGAAGAAATCACAATTATAAATGGATTACTGAAATCATTTGCAGAAACTGTGTCTTCAGTTATAAGTTTTTTTTTTTATGATTTGTGGCTACATTAAAATTTACGTTTGTTACAGAGGCCATCTCAGCGTCTAGGACTCTAGGCAATAACAGTTTTAAGTCCGTCAATTTAAAGGTATTTTTCTTGGTAACGGGCTCTTCATTTAATCTGAAATGAGCTTTACCTTATCGATGACGTAAATTGGTTGTATTGCAGTTTTGACTGATTCAGCCCTTCCCAGTAATTCGCATTTTGTGAAATATTCTTCTGAAACTGCGCATTTTGTGAAATATTCTTCTGAAACTGCGCATTTTGTGAAATATTCTTCTGAAACTGCGCATTTTATGAAATATTCTTCTGAAACTGCGCATTTTGTGAAATATTCTTCTGAAACTGCGCATTTTATGAAATATTCTTCTGAAACTGCGCATTTTGTGAAATATTCTTCTGAAACTGCGCATTTTGTGAAATATTCTTCTGAAACTGCGCATTTTATGAAATATTCTTCTGAAACTGCGCATTTTGTGAAATATTCTTCTGAAACTGCATCCTTTTCTTTTAAAAAACCGTTCGAAAATAAGTCTTGTTCAGTTGCCATCGGTGGGGTCTAATCAATTTGCATAGGACAGAGGATGCTTTTTCCATAATACTGCACTGTAGGTATTACCTAAGGCTCCTTGTAGTGTCCCCTCGGCTCCTAGCTGCAACTCCTTTCATTCCTTTTACTGTACCTCCGTTCATATTCTCTTTCTTCCATCATACTTTCCACCCTCTCCTAACAATTGTTTCATAGTGCAACTACGAGATTTTCCTCCTGTTACACCTGTCAAACCTTTCTACTATCTATTTCCCTTTCAGCGCTGATTGACCTTAGGGGTCTCAGTGCTTGGCCTTGGGCCAAAATTTTATATTCCTTCCTTCCTCCTTTATCCATAATAACAGAGCGCGGTGGTATATACGAGAAATATATTCCTGTAACCGTCGATTTTAGCTTTGCACCAATTCCATATTTGGAATGAATCATTCCTGTCTGCAGCCTGTAATATTATCTGCTCTCTCTCTCTCTCTCTCTCTCTCTCTCTCTCTCTCTCTCTCTCTCTCTCTCTCTCTCTCTCTCTCTCTCCCCTGTCTAGTGGCTTTACTGCGGTTGCTGGGTGGGGGGAGATTTTTCGTCAGTTCAACATTTGCTCATGGTATCATTGTGATTAACCTGAATCTAATTATTTTTATTTCGTTCCACTAAGAATTTCCTTTCATCAGCGTTGCCCTATTTAAGTCCAATTTCATTATGCATTATCTGCAGTTATTCCAACATTTTCTTCGACGTCTAATAACACGCTATCGAGAGTTGGAATTTCTTTCCTTGTATGAAAAAAAAACTCTTGGTACCGTTCGTCGTAGAACGGACTGACCAAACTCATCGATATTTATAACTGTCTACGATCTTTTTCTTTTCTTGCCTCGGAAAACAGGTTCTTTCAGCTGCTTGCATATGCCGTAGACTGTACTGAATACATTATTTGGGTCATAACTGACATTATTATTATTATTATTGTGTAATAAAAATCCGCAATTATATAGTAACGTTAGGACTGGTGAGGAACACCGTTCAAGTGTTCGAAAGTCTTTGTTTATTTATTTCACGTAGTATATTTACTATATAATTGTGGATTTTTGTTACACATTGTTTTTCACGAAATTGTGAATCTCTTAGCATTATTATTATTATTATTATTATTATTATTATTATTATTATTATTATTATAAGTATTTGCGCGGATCTTTCAGTCCCCTTCGTGTTGTCTTTCCACGTTTATTATTATTATTATTATTATTATTATTATTATTATTATTATTATTATTATTATTATTATTATATCTTTAACGGCTATTGCATTACTACTAATAACACTGTTGGTGTTTATATCTGTGCTTTTCTTCTTGAATACCTGAAGAACAAGTGACCCAAACATAATGAGTGCGAGTTAGAACATTGTTAATGAATTCAGGCTGCCGGGTGTTTTTTTTTTTTGGGGGGGGGCGATTTCATTATAGGTTTGACTTTATCGTGCATCATATTTTTTCATCCTTTGATAAATTAAACGCGACCAACTGACACCATAATGCTGATAACGTAATTCATTGATAAATTCTAATATGCCTCCGAGAGGTCCTGGTAGGGCGTGCCCCCCCCCTACTGAAAGCTAATGTTTTTGTTTATGTTTTTGTTTATGTTTTCTTGTTTCCACCTGTATTTTCAGTCAGTTTTTTCTGTCTATTTAAACACAAGTAGGATATCTCAAGAACTGTTGTATGATTTGATAGAAACTTGGCCATATATTCATTAAGTGACCACATTTTTGTGGTTAACTTTTAGGAGAAAATAGCTCTGTTTCATGATACATAGTCGTGAACAATCCCTACTCAGTGTCTGTTTCTCCTGATAATATTGAGAAGCTTAAGTGAATATATATATATATATATATATATATATATATATATATATATATATATATATATATATATATATATATAAAGTTTTCATGTTTTTTTTTTTTCAACTACAAAAATTTACATCCAGCCTACTAAGAGTGCCTCAGCCATAAATTTTTTCTTCTCATGATTTACTCTTTGAGAGCAAAAATGAAAATGCTTGCAGCCGAACACAAATACCACCTCCATACATACATGTATGCATATATACATATACAGATATATATAGATATATATATATATACATTTATATATATATATACATATATATATATATATATATATATATATATATATATATATATATATATATATATATATATATATGAATATGTTTGAGGACTGAAAGGATAATTTAGGACTTATCGAGTAATGATTGAAACCAGGATAGATGAACCGTCTGAAAATACAAATGTTGCCAGAAATGAAAAGGCATTAGAAAAGATTATAAAGTTTGACATATACACAAAACCACCTGTGAATTATTGCAACAGCCGAAAGTCCTCATCTTTACGTGCGTTTGCATGTGTGTTTACAGGTGAAAGTTGGTAAGATACCTCTAGAATGAAAGAGTTGGAATCCATAAAAATTAGGCATATATATATATATATATATATATATATATATATATATATATATATATATATATATATATATATATATATATATGCCTGATTTTAGTGTATGGAGGTGTATTTGTGTCCGGCTGCAAGCATTTCCATTTTTGCTCTCAAAGTCTAAATCATGAGAAGAAAAAATATATGACAGAGTTACTCTTTGTAGGCTAGATGTAAATTTTTGTATTTAAAAAAAAAAATTCATGAAAACTGTATTCGAAGATCCTGCATTAATATTCTGTATGTATTCAGAGTTTGTTTTTTTAGAGAGCGCATATTCTTTCATATTTTTATGCATGTATACATAAAATTATTATTTCATATAAATATGGATATACTGAAATTTCAGGATGATTTCTCTGCTTCCCCAGTTGGCAAAGGTGACTCGGCTTACGATTATTAATCTGATGTGCCTCGTGATTCAGATTATGATTATTAATCTAATGCACCGCGTGATTCCAGACACGAATCAATGAAACGCTCGAAGCAGTTATAAAGCGTGACTTATTAATCTAATTGTTGCAATTATGGCTGTCATTGGTCATCGAGGATCGCGTCACCCACTACCAGGATTATCACTGTGCCCGATATGCATATATTTCCCGGAGGCTAATAAAGGGATAAAGGATTTAATTTCGCTTTTAATCATTATTGATGTGCAGAATTTTGTTCTTGAAATAGCAGGCTTCAGTGCCTCATTCGTGAGATTTTAAATTGTTGAAGCGTAAAGCCTTTAGAGACCGTGCCTGCACTGTTAATTCTGGGTGTGTGTGTTTCTTAGAATGACATTCCTTCAGTTAACTCATTTCGCATATCTGCTATGAATTTCCAGGCGAGTTTTATATAAAAACTATACGCTTTTATTAATTTGACGTTTAATATATTGGTAACTAAAATATTTTTTTCATTCCTATCTGAAAGAGTGTATGAAATTTATGAAATACATGAAACAAATTATAGATACCCTTAAGTAAGTAAGATGCGTCTTTATATATAGATCATTAATTATTGTAATTAATTATATATAGAATTATAATAAATTATATATAAATTATTAATTATTATAAATTCAAGTCGCATATGCCGTTTCTATTTATTTTATAAACAAGCAAACGTTGCGAAACTTTCTAAGCGCCTCTCAGATCTTGCTTGCTTGATAGGACGTGGGTCGATGCCTCAGCATCTGGACGCTTGCTTGATCTCTCGTCCAGGGAAAGGTTAGGTCTGTTGCCCCCCCAGCCTCCCTCGTGGCCCGTTTATGTCCAGTTATGTTTGGGGAGTTGATGGGCGGTGGGTTAGGATTATCCTTAGTGTAGGTTTTGCTTGGATGTTATACTTCGTATGTACTTCTAGTTTAGTTTGAGTTCATTTGTGAATTCATTTGTGTGTGTGTGTGTGTGTGTGTGTGTGTGTGGGTATGTTACTCCTGTGCTCATAAGTAATGAGAAGTAAATGTAGTTTCTCTCTCTCTCTCTCTCTCTCTCTCTCTCTCTCTGGAAGCACGCGCACATACTTCGAGTAATGTTTACTAAATTTTATCACCTTTTAAACATTATCTTCATACATTTACTAATACTAATAATAACAGTAATCCTGATTTTCCTTCAGCGAGCATAAAAATTGTAGACGGGCATGCGTGGGTAAGCGATGTTCATGCCAATTATACCACGAAATATGAAGCTTACCCTCCATTGGGCACGGTTCTTAAGGTGAAGTTGCAGAGAGCATCCAAGCGTCAGCCTTAGGTCAAACTTTTTTTTTTTTTTTTTGTGGTTTCAAAGGAGTGAAAGCTTTGCTTGCATTTAGATTCATTTCAGAAATCACTGGGTCCTTGTTGGTGTGCTAGGAATAACATAGAATAAAAACAACATTCTGTAATATGAAAACAACTTTTTGTACTCCGTTCATTAAGTATTCAAGAGACCAGATGTTTATTGAAATTATGCATCTCGCCTGTCTCTTGCATTTCTGAAATCCCGAACAGAGAAGGTGGAATATCTCACTGGACACAGATCCGGAAAGTCCATTACTTTTCCGTGTTTACGAAGCACGAAAATTAGGATGAGGCTGTTTGGCATTTTGGGCTTTCAGACGGACTTTACACGTCACAAAAAAGATGACAGGTACCTGGCATTTAGTGCAGAAGCCATCCAGTCTATCATCTAAGTTATTGAGGGGAAAAGATGCCCCGTTGCAGATGAGTACCTGAAGGAAATGCTTTCATAAAGCAAACTTGAGATGTTCACCTTCAACTTTGTTGTTAAGGAAATTTCGACGGCCGTCATGAATTTAGTTTGGTTATGGCAAGGTCGCGCGTGCACGAGCAGGTAATAATGCAGTGTAATGTAAAGTAATGAAGTTATGCACTTGAAATTTTTGTTAGTTTGCTTTCATGATAGTGCATATTTTTTTACTAATATATATATATATATATATATATATATATATATATATATATATATATATATATATATATACTGTATATATATTTACACATATACGTATAAATATATGTGTAAGTATACATGCATATATATATATATATATATATATATATATATATATATATATATATAAAGTGAATGTTTGTATATTTGTTTGTCCAATATAGAAAAACGAAATACAGTGGCAAACTGTCACGAAATTGATGCTGAGAGAGAAAGAGAGAGAGAGTTTATAGGCTGTTATTCAGAGTTTTCCCGGGCAGCGCAGGGTTGGTCAACTAATTTACATATACATATGAGTATATGTTTGTATTTGTGATAACCACAATGACTTCTTAAATTCCTAATTCCCTCGTTCTTTTTTAATATGCTTGTCACTGTAAGTCCTTGAAACGGGAGTGATGATTAATTGAGAAACAAATTCCCGTGAGGAGTTTCAAGCCCGACTCCTCACTTGCAGTGGGCTTTCGACTAAATAGCCCGTTGATATTGCACTCACTATAAGTTATGAAATTATCTTTTAAATAAGTGAATTTTTTTATAATTGTCTGTGTATATATCTTCATATCTATCTGTCTATATGTGTGTGTATGTATATATGTATGTATGTTTGTGTATATATATGTATATATATACATATATATGTATATATATGTATATATATATATTAAAGACAGTGGTTTATGAAGTGATAAATATACTCACTCTGCATCCAACTTTTCCTAGAAACTCTTGCGTTATATATTTTTTATGTGAAAAATTTATTGACACTATTTGAATATAAATATATGAAAACGTCATACGCGGAGAAATAATTTTTCAGGTGACCTCTAAATAGAACACATTTGGATAAGTGTGTTGCCAAATATGCCGGGTATTTCAACAAATAAATGTAATTTCTGTTTTTATGTATTTTGCAAAACATGTTTTCGCAACAATGCATTTTTGATTGGGCATATTTCTATCCATAATTGGGTTTTTTTGTAACGATTTGTTTTTCCCATTTAAATTATTTTTATATTTTTTTATTACTGTGGGCAGTTGCGGGACACTGAAAATTTAGCGAATCAATTTTTGTGTTTGGCTGACGTAATGTCATGATGGACAAGACTTGACTAAGCTCAAGTTCTGTAAATGTGAATGTTAAAGATATATCTATATCTATCTATCTATCTATCTATCTATCTATCTATCTATCTATATATATATATATATATATATATATATATATATATATATATATATATATATATATATATATATATATATATATATATATATATATATATATATATATATATATATATATATATATATATATATAATTGGATTTATGTATGTATGTGTGTGTGTGTTCCAGCATAACTCTGAAACGCATTGAGCAATTTCAACCAAACTTGGTATACATATGACTTACTATCTGGAAAAGAATGCTGTCGGGGTAAGAAATCACTGACACCAAAGGGGGTGGGGGTGGGAAGGGGGTGACATGTAAAAATAACCAAAAACGACAGATATTAGTGTCTAATCCATAGTTTTCGAGGTCGCTGAGATGAATAATGACGCTCCCGATGCCCTTAAAGTCCAATTTCAGCCCTGATAGGAAGGCGGGATGAAAAGTGGTGAAAAAGAAAATTTAAGAAAATGACAGATATTAGTGTCTAATCCATAGTTTTTGAGGTCACTGAGATGACTAGTGACGCTCCCGATGCCCTGTAAAGTCCAATTTCAGCCACGATAGGAATGGGGGGTGAGAAGGTCTGAAATATAAAATGTCAAAAATGCTGGGCAGTGTAATTGAAGCAACTATCTTAGCAGGAAAGGGAGAGAGGGAGAGAGAGAGAATAGAGGGGATGTTAGGGGGGAGAAAGAAGGAAAGAGAGAGAGAGAGAGAGAGAGAGAGGTGTTAGGAAAGAGAGAGAGAGAGAGAGTTTATCGGTTGTCACTCAGAGTTTTCCCAGGCAGCGTTAAGTTGGTCAGCTAGTATAAAATAAAAATGGAGCTTCACGGAAGTGAAAGGTATTGCAGTTCACTATCTTATAAATAATATAGTTAGCAGCAATTAGGAATTTATATAAAGAAGAACAATACTTATGAAACAATATATGCACATGAAAGAAAACGGTTTGTTGCAAAAGAAGTAAAGTGAAAAGGGAAATAGCTGGTGTATTTTGAGAACAAGGTGGTTATTCGTGATAGAAAAAAGAAGCTGCACAACCTGATGAGATCGTTTGAGTGCCATTGAAGACACGAATGTCAGATCAGCAGTTAGCAAATTCAAGCCATTATGAATTTGTGAGATTTATTTTGAATTTTCGACAAAGGAATGTTTGTGATTCACGTGGATGTTTGCGATTCAGTTTCACAGACGATAGCTGCACGAGAGAAGAGTTATATCTCAGCAAAATGTCTCGAGTGGAAAGTGCCTGTTCCGTAGATAAGCAAAACTGTTGTTGGAACTTTTTTTATCAGCGTTTTATTTGCCGAGGGTAAACGACTGCAATGTTAAGATATGTACAAATTCGGGTTTCGTCTCAGTAGGTTAGCAGAGATGTGAAGCTTAACAAGTGTTGATGTGTTTGTCAAGCTGTGACTACGGTAAAGGAAGAGTAACCTGAAGAACTTGGATTAAGTAAATAGTTAAAGTGCAAGAAGAAAAAGGCATACATTGTCTGGCAAGTATACTTTGTAAGAGTCTAGTATAAATCAAGAGAGTCGACGGGCTGCTGGAGAGGCCGACGGTTGGGGACACTGAATTATCGAAAATAATCCATAAATCCAAAATGAGACCGTAATATCACAAAGCAAAACATAATAATATCGAAACAGGTGATTTCAAATTATTATTATTATTATTATTATTATTATTATTATTATTATTATTATTATTATTATTAAGTATTTCATATTACAGAGTTCAGTTTTCCTTTTTGTTAAAATGGTAGTGATGATGGAATGAGTGTAAAGTTGCATGTAATTACAATATTTTTATAGCAGTTTCCTCTAATTATCAGCTAGAATTCATTACGAAGAATCTTTTACAAAAGGCAACATATGAAATTACTTTTCATGTCATCAATATTCGCTGTACCGATATTTTCTCATTCGAGAGCTCTACTTATTTTTCCTTTTGGGTTTATGTTTCATGCTCTTTTCAGTATAATATAATCTAAATCGTTTTATTAGCCCTCCAAGGTAATGCAGTCAGGAAAATATGTTAATATCGAGTTTCGGACACAATTTGCAACCGGGCTTGAAGGTACGCCGTGGAAGGTGTAGAATATTCAAGACTCCTGTTTTAGGTCGCGTAGTATAGGTCAGGTTTAATTAGGTTAGAACGTAAACTTGAATATATATACGTGCCCTGCCTCGTAATAGGTTGCCTGGTTCATTTCGGCATCTTTTTTGTGAGGGACGAAGAAGGTTTCACTGAAATTGTGAATTCTTGTTCGTTACTGAATGCATAATTATTAGCTTTGCGATAGAACACATTAACAGTGTTTTCCAGTGAAGGACTTCAGTATTTATTTACCTTACCAATAAAGATTATAACTTATAAAGAGCTGATGCAGACCTTTCTTACAGGTCATTTCCAAGCCATTTAAGTATACCTTTTCTCAGAAAACAGAATTATTTATAAGGGTCTCAGTTCCAGCTGAGATCCTCTGAGATGGGTTTTGACGTCATAGGCGGACTTTCCTAAAGTCATAGGCGGACTTTCTTAAGGTCATAGGCGGACTTTCTTAAGGTCATAGGCGGACTTTCTCAAAGTCATAGGTGGACTTTCATAAACTGTCTTAAAGTCATACACGGACTTAAAGTCATACGCGGACTTTCTTAAAGTCATAGGCGGACTTCATTAAATGATCGTCATCTTACTGTTCTGGTTAAGACATTGTAGTCTATAATAATTTAATCGTATTTTGAATATATCTTGAACGTTAGCTATTTTTTATTATCGCGTTATTTTTCCTCATCAAATCTGTATATTAATACGGTCTTGCGTTTAAGAAATCTTGTCCTTTCTCATCAGAGAGAGTGATGATTTAAAAAAATAGCATGGTAATAGATATATATTATACACATAACAGATATGATTCCTTGGAGCAGAGTGGGCAGATTTTGCCAAAAATGTTGGATTCCCAGAAAGAATTTAGCAGTGCCTTAATAATAAAGGAATAATAAAACTGTCATGAATGTTTTGAGGCATTTTTCAATGAATAGCTAAAACTTTAAAGGAATATATTACAGCAGGGAGTAGTTGATTGAAAAAGAAATTTCCTCAGTGCAAACGCAAATATATGTTATTTGCTTGTTAAGGATGATAACTGTAACTGTAATATTCCCAGGAAAGTTAAAGACCATTTTAATCACTTGTAAATTATATATAACTTTTCGTATATATTAGACGGACACTTTCTTCCTTAAATCTTTCTGTATTCATGACTGAAGTGGATTACAGCATCATTTCCGAATTCTCCTTGAGAAAATATCACGTAATCCTCAAAAAATAAAACAATAAGATTGGATCATCGTCACCTGCTTAAATATACATAACAATATGAACCAAAAAATTTATCACTATAGATCCACTTTTTTAAGGTGTGCTTGAGTCTTTTTGGGAATATGGCGGTTCCTGAAAGATATGGAAATGAGAGATGACATCTTTGAAAAAAAGTGGTAGTTGTGATATATGGATTATAGGTATACCGGCTTGAAATTTTCCAGAATCTGTTCCGGATAATGGAATGGTGCGGTGCCAATAGGTTTAATTTCACTAATTGGTGAGCACGTTTTCCGTAATTTTTGGATGGCTATCTTTAAAATGATGCTTTATTGTGTAATTACCACAATTTTCAAGTTTTTTGCCGTTTTTAGTACATAATGTACACAAATTAAAACTTTTTTTTTAATGTGTAGAATTGTCAGTTTCAGATCCTGGTAATCATTTTTAAGAAGCGAATAGAAATAGTTAATGAGTAGTATATTTTTATCCACTGATTCCATTATGATGAACGCTATTGTTTTTAAGTATGAGTTGCTACTGTGCAAAATGTTCATAAACAATAGGCATCGGTATAAATATCTCTTATTCTGGTTGCATATTCACTTATTATTTATAAATGTATTGATGACTTTTTATTTTATTATTCATGTAGATGTTCAGTTGCTTCTTGGTGGGCGATACCTTTAAAAAATCTCCTTTGAAAAAAGACTTCTTTAAGTAACGTCATCCTATTCTTTGTGACAGAACTCACTAGATGATAATATTCAGCAACGCCGTAAATGCAAGTAAGAAATTCTCTGAAGATATTTACGAAACATTTTCAAAAAATATCTCTTCTTCTCTACACATTCACTGTATAATTATTCGAAGCGTTGCGTAAATGATGCGTCAGGGTAGTCTTTTCACTCATTTGTAAAAACTAGCAAATTTTCTCGATGAATAAAATCTGACGTTTTTTTTGTCAAGTGCCATTTTCTCGATGAATAAGATCTGACGTTTGTTTTGTCAGGGTGCGTAGGGAAGAATAAACTTTAAAAACAGACTTTTAATCTTAGAAAAACAGCTTTGAAAGAATACTTTTGGTGTTAGATCATAATCTTTTGTTTTCCCGAACAGATGAATTAAATTTTGTCTCGGAAAACTTTCCGCTATAGCGCCGACTGCCATCGGCGTTTTCAGGTTTTTTGCATTTCTAAGAGGATTAATTATCTCCTTTGCTTACTGTACAGGCACGCCTGTTATTCAAGACTTTAAGCCTCATTCAAAAAAGATTCTACGTTGTTCTATTTTGAAGCAATTATACACTAATGTTACACGAAGCTGTCTCTCTCTCTCTCTCTCTCTCTCTCTCTCTCTCTCTCTCTCTCTCTCTCTCTATATATATATATATATATATATATATATATATATATATATATATATATATATATATATATATATATATATATATATATATATATATATATATGTGTGTGTGTGTGTGTGTGTGTGTGTGTGTGCGCGCGCGTGTGTGTGTGTGTGTGTGTTTTAGTAAAATATATATTTTTAGATGATTAGAAATCCTTTTATATTTTCAGTGAGTTCATGTTAAGTGTTATCAGGGTTGACGTTGATTGACAATTTTTTTTTTTTTTATCATTATTACTATAAGGAAAAAATATGGATCACCCATTGGCATTGAATATCGGAATTTCGTTTGCTCTAAGTCTACGGACATTGATACGGTCTCAATAAATCATTCTTTCCAAAGATTTACAAAATAAACACGTCTCGGTAACCATCAGTTGAAAAGCTGAAAGAACAATTCAAGAAAAAATACAGTTTAAGATAAGAAGACCATTCATTGTCAGTGAACTTCTATGATTGTCCCAGAGGCTTTTTATTTTTAAGCTGTTCTTTTACACTTCCTCATAAAAGTTAAATAAAAAGAACAATCTATCTTTTGGGTCAGAAACCTACCTACGCCCCAGTAACGTAATATTCACCATGCATCAAGATGTTATTAACACCCTAATCTTATTTTCAGGGATCGTTTAAAACGGGAAACATTGTTTACTTCTAACTTGACTCAGGTGATGTGAGAGGCGCTCGTTAGCCCAGCTCAACTGGACGATTAGATAAATGTCTTTAGGATAACGAAATTGAACTTAACTTCCGTTTAAATTCGTTTGGGTAATGCAGGCAGTTGCATTAGTCCCCAACAAAAAACCGAGTGGTATTTTTGCAGTTCGAGTATTCAAATAGAAGCAAATTTTTTGGGAGGAGATACGTGGGTAGTTATATTCTTTGTTTCTCGTCTAAGACTGCTTTTGTATTATAATCTCCAGCCATCTGTCCGTTATGGAAATAAAATTATCAATTACTGAAGATAAAAGGATTGGTATGGCAACCCATATTATTACCTGTCACTTACGTTTTGCAGAGTACAAAAATGGTTTCGCCATTGTGGTTTCGTTTTGGAGCGGTTTTGCATTCTTAAATGACATGGATGATAACTGTGGACTGATGCTGGCTTAAGGTAAACACGCTCATAAATTCGATAATTTTAGATTTATATGCGTGTACGTTTTCACGGAATCGCAACTTCAAAATCACTGCAGAGTCAAAAAGGTCTTATCCTTAGAAAGTAGATGTAACAGAAAAAAAGGACTCGATTTATTTTTTTCATGTCCAGACACAATCCTCGTAGTTTGAAGTGTATAAAACTCTAAAGATTTTTATTTTAGGATATTTGAACTTGGAAATACCGCCTGGTTTAAGTCGGGAACTAATGAAATTGGGTGGCTATAACTGTCCTCTTGATTCGGTAGAACCTCACCCAAACCCCCAACGCCCCACACACACACAAATATTTACTTTTCATATATTAAACCGAATATCCTTTAATAGCAAATTCAATTTACCTGCCAGAAATCGACCCGGGCAGATATACGTACCTTTTTATAATTCATTTTGGGTGTAACCTATTCCTGAATTAGAGTAAATTCTATATTTACGTGGTTTTATGGCTTATTATTTTTGTTTTTGTTTCCTAAGGTTCTTGGGTACCAATTCCCTTTTTTCATTTTTATGGGACGTCCGTTTTATTTCTCTCTGATTTCGATTTCTCCTTCACAGAGACTTTCACATCCTCATTTCACCAACTAATATTTTATATATCCTCTTCCTATATTGTAGTGTAGCAGAATGTATTCCTCACTATTTTCTCTTTCCTACGTTTGGAATCCATGTATTTCCAACAACCAAGACCATTGCCCAAGTGTTTATCATTCCTCATTTACTCCAGGAATGCCATTTTACCAACCGTGTCGGCCATTTTTCTGTCACGTACCTTTGAACCAAGTCGCTTATCACAATCAACTTTTCATTGTCTCCGAACAGAACTTGGCATAGAAAGTCTCCAAGAGACGTATTCGCTGTGAGTCTCATTCGTTTACAATCTTTGGCCATGTTCACTACATGTCGTAAACTCCCTCCCGACCACATTCAGTCTTACCCATAAAGTCTTCGATCTAACGCATTTACTCTTTCATCCGTGCCCAGTCTTCCTGACAATACCAGCACTTATATTCTGCCCCATGCCCGTACCCAGTGCCCTTTCGCCTTTGTCTCGGCAAGTGCTGAAACACCCAGCTTTCTGTCCTTCAAGAAATCAGCTGTGAACAGTACTTCTTTTGTTTGTCAGATCTGCAAATGCTTTCGAAAATTCAAATGGGAGTTGACATGGACAAGGCGTTCATTTATTTTCGAAGTATATTAACCCTCCTGGATGAAATGGTGCATGATATCGACCAGTAATAACTGAACCATGTCATTCCCTAATAACCAACTACTCTTCCTGTAACCTCATCACCTGTAATTCTGCAGACCTCTGCAAACGTTTTAGGTTAAAAAGTACCAGTCAGTTTGTAACGTGATGGTGGGTTTACAAGGGAGAGGCAATTAAGCGCATTTCCTCTCTCACACCCATCCTTGAGGGAGCCTATATTTTGCAGTATTATCACCAGCATCCTACTCCTATTTGTAGTTCATTTGTTTCCTAAAGTTATATAACGACATTTTATTTTAATGATGGATATTTTTAACGCTTGACGATACTGGTGACGCTTTCTAAATTCCTCTCCGCGTTGCAGAGTCTTTAGAATTAATGTTATTTTTCCGTTTCCTAATGATTTACTTTGATGATTTTCATGTATAGATTTGACCGATGAGTAAATAGATGCATATTGATAATTAACATAACCCATAGATTTCTTTTTTGTATGCGCGCGCACAAATCGTGCATGCACAAATCCTAAGTGCTTCTGTTGACCTCAGCAGAGAATTAATTACCTTGGAATCAGACGATCGGGCCGAATCACACCACACGTGATAAGCCCATGTGACCTTAACCTTTTCTTATGCTGATTGTTGATAACTGTAAGGTTAACACCGTCTGGAGCTTCTGTAAAAATTATTTGCCAAGCACAAGAACAGAAGTAAGTCAATAAATATGTTGCATGAATCGAATATAAACATGTATAGATGTATATGTATGTGTTTGTGTGTGTGTATATATATATATATGACTATTTATCACATCACCGTGATTCATGTATATTCCTAATGAAAGAGGGTTCAGTATATTTATGTGTTTGTGATAATAAGTATATAAATATATACGCACTAACGAAATGTATTTCGTTAGTGCGTCATATATATATATCCGTCGCTGGTATATATCAACTTAAAAATATATATATGAAAATATATTATATATATATATATATATATATATATATATATATATATATGTATATTCATATTCCTAATGAAAAAGGATTCATCCATCTTTTTGTTTGTGATACATAGTTTTTTGGGCTTATACCTCTGTATACTAGTTTGCAAAGGGATTAAATGTACCTGGAACCATCTTGAAGGGTATGGGTACAAAACTGTTGAATGTTTATTCATATTCAATTTTATCTTTTTGTTTGTACATAGTTTTTTGCATTGTATACTAGTTTGCAACATTAAATGTACCTGACCATCTGGAAGGGTATGGATACAAAACTATTAAATGTTTGAATATTTTCCTTTTATCTTGTTGCATTGCTATCAACGTAAACGTGGCCTAAGATACGTAATTGCATGAAAGGAAAAATGTAGATAGAAATGTCGTTTAAACAGAAAAAAAAAGCTAGGTATTAACAACGAAAATTAAGGATTTTTTTGCTTGTGTCCATAATCAAAAGTTATGCCTGGGCTGGCTGGATGTAAAGGAAATTCAAAATTATAAAAATTCAACACGAAAATACTAGCTAAAGGCACACTCACGCACACATAAACATACATACAGACATAAACATACATACATACATATGTATATATATATATAAAATACACACACACACATATACACATATATATATATATATATATATATATATATATATATATATATATATATATATATATATATATATATATATATATATATATATATATATATATAGCTTGTAGGGATTAATTTGTTGTTTTACGTATCGGTAATCATGTTTGTGTGTGCAACTTGTCGGGGCTTCTGTATAAAGGGTCGAATCGACTTGCTCATCTGCAATTCATGTTGGAACATCAAACGAGCGACATTCTACATAAATACTGTTTATGTAGTTAACATGTTTAACGGAATAAAATTGAGAATATTTAACACATGATGGAGAAAGTTTATTTTCATGAGTTTTCTATTTTTACTCAAAATCTGGATATTTTCACGTTATTCTTAACGGAAAAGTGTACGATAAACAGGGAAAAGTTAAGAAGTGATTTATTGTCTTTTTCTCAGTCAGACCTTTTTAGAAAATTGAAGGAAAAACGACTGACTTGATTGAATTACTCCGAATGACTCCTGAGAGAACGATAATGTCTTTTCCATTAAGCATTCCTTTTCATGCGAACAAAATGTTAATTTTGAAAGGGTAATATCCTCTATTATAGATTATTCTTCATGGAAACTTTAAAGACGAATGATAATTAATTCGGTTGGAGAAGAAAAATGTCCTCAAACATCTAACGTAACTGCACGATCGTGGACTGTCAGTCTATCTGTCTGTCTATCTATCTATCTATCTATCTATCTATCTATCTATCTATATATATATATATATATATATATATATATATATATATATATATATATATATATATATATATATATATAAATGTATCACAAATCCAAAAAATGGTGCCATAGGAAGAAATAATCAAAATATGGTAGCTATTAAGTGTGTGTAGAAGTCCACTGAGTTTAGGTGCATTATAGATGAGGTGTTACTGTATATATGTAATATATATATATATATATATATATATATATATATATATATATATATATATATATATATATATATAATATATATATATATACATATATATATGTATGTATATATATGTATGTGTGTGTGTGTATACAGTAACACTAACTTAATGGACCTCAGTTTAACCAACTTCTGTGCTTATCACCTACCATATTTTGATTATATCTTCCTATGCCATTTTTTGGATGTGATATATTTGTTAATATATCTCTTTAATTTATTGTTAAGTGTAAAGTACAGATTAGTTTAGATTAGGAACTATGTGGAATTGCTGTTAAATACGTCTAAAAAGTATTCAAGGTTAGGCTATAGCACAGAGTCTTTGTTACTTATCAGAAAGACCAAAATTCCACAGCGTCTCTTCGGCCCCTAGCTGCGACTGCTTTCATTTCTTTTACTGTACCTCCGTTCATATTCTCTTTCCTCCATCTTACCGTCCACCCTCTCCTAACAATTGATTCATAGTGCAACTGCTTTGAGGTTTTCCTCCTGTTACACTTTTCAAACTTTTACTGTCAAGTTCCGTTTCAGCGCTCAATGGCCTCAGTTACCCAAGTGCTTGGCATGTATGCCTAAAATCTATAATCCGCTACGTGTTGTGTCTACGCGTTAATATGCTGCTTGAATTTTGTTAATTTTGTTGTTCTGATCATGCCCCATGTTCGAGTGGCCATCCCTTTCAGTTAGGTAAAGAGGTACATTGATTGCTGATTAGTATTTGATAACCGGATACTTCCAGCCGTGTGTTTAGATGATATCTTACTGATTATTCTTGCAATATCCGTATCAGCTGCCGGATAAAATTGCTCGATCGCTGAAGATCCTTTTGCTAAAAATTGAGACTTTAAATGTAAACTTCTTAGGTGGGTATGTGCCCGTAAATCTGGGTATATCAGTAATCAATTGTAGCAGAGGAAAACCAATGTAAAATAGGCTACGTTAAGGACAGTTGTTAATGTAAGGTCTTAACTTTAGCAGGAGTTTATCAATTCTGGTTCTGTGTGGATGTTTTATTCAAGTCCATCTGGAGCAGGGGGTATTCATGGAATTTGAGAGAGAGAGAGAGAGAGAGAGAGAGAGAGAGAGAGAGAGAGAGAGAGAGAGAGAGAGAGTTAATGAATATTTGTTTCACCGGATATTAAGGTCAGGTTCGTGTGTTGATATTATTTTCTATTTTATTGTTCTCTCTCCTTGAAACAAAATATAAAACCGCTGAAGAAATCTGGCTCCTTGAAATAAAAAAAAAATCGTTGACGTTTATAAAGAAAAAACAATACGATGAAAACAAAAAATGGACGAATGGAACTGAAAATAGTAATTCACATAGTGATGAACTTTAACAAAGTAAATGAATACGTTATTCTACCAAATTAAAACAAGCCTTAACTGCACTGCTCAAAGAGATTAAATGGAACAAACATCCTCTGATATTCATTGTAGCATTTAGCATCACACTGGACTCTAAATTTTCTCGACATGTAAAAAACGGACGAATTAGTCGCATGTAATTAATACGGCCAGACTATAATAAAAGTTCTTTCATTAACATCCTGTTAT
Organism: Macrobrachium rosenbergii; assembly: GCF_040412425.1. Classification (NCBI taxonomy): domain Eukaryota; kingdom Metazoa; phylum Arthropoda; class Malacostraca; order Decapoda; family Palaemonidae; genus Macrobrachium; species Macrobrachium rosenbergii. The sequence goes on along the minus strand of NC_089780.1, from coordinate 11,400,980 downwards.
TTTAACGAGTTAATTGATATGTTTAGTGTCTGGCTAATGATTTTTGGTTGCTGCTGTCTTTAATATGTAGGTGGTTTTGTGGTAAGACTTGGTGTTTTAATTATTGCATTCATATTCTTTTAGGTGATTTTCCTTTTCTTATCGTTCTTTATAGAAATAAACACAAAGTTGTCTAGTTTTCTTTAAGCATTGTGTTGCATTAAGCTTCTTTAATACACACACACACACACACACATATATATATATATATATATATATATATATATATATATATATATATATATATATATATATATATATATATATATATATATATATACATTATGTATAGTGTCTCGATTGTTAGTACGTCGAAAACCCATTCCTCAATTTTCACAATTTGTCATTGATCACTACCTGTCAGTGATCACTCATTTTTAACGAAGACTCCTTCCTATCCATATATCGGAACCTTCAGCTGAAAGCCTGGAAACTGGAAGTCATTCAGCGCCGTGAGTCTTTTGCAAGATATAGTGTTTTTTTTTTTTTTTTTTTTTTTTTTTTTTTTGTGAAAAAAAATAAATAAATCCTTGCTTACGTGTGCACGTAAATGCCTCACTTACAGCAAAGAAAAGCTAAAACGCTTTCCTTTGAAGGAAAGAGATGGGCTTCCCCATATTCGGAAGTACACTCGATCTCTTGCCCATACACAGATGGTACGTGGGCCTGAAGACAGTCATTGTTAGTTATAACTGGCTTGAAGTTCATTCAGGAGAAACGGAGCAGCGACGCGTTAGTTGATATAAGCGGGTAACTCATGAACTGGAGAGATCTAAAGTTTCTTTAATTTTTCTTTGGAATCGCCTTGTTCTTAAGCATTCTACCTTTTTCGATGCGCCGGAAGATTATAAGATAAGAACTGCGTTAACATTTAATCATGGTGATTTAAGTCGTGCTCATAAAATACTGAAAGTTCCCAGTATTTTGACGCCTGGATAATGTCGCCATGGCTTAACTATTTCTTTCATTTGTTTAACCGTTTGCTTTAGATAGTAACGTGGTATTTGAAAGCGTCAAAGATTAATATTATTATATTGTTAACTCGACGAAGATCTGACAATCGAACAGGATATATCAGTAAGCCTGCATTTAAATCATAAAAGTAATTTCAAAGTTCTAAATGTGTCTGACTTTATAATATAACAAATTTGTTGAAAGCACATGACTTGTAATTTACTATTGCAGTTTACTATTGCAATTTCACTTAGGGATTTTATGAATGAAATTTTAATTCATCAGTAGTGTTTCTCGTAAGCAGAAGGTCAGACAACCCATTTTTGGAATGAAGACTACCAATAAATGGCTGAGACGAGCAAGCCAGATGGGTACAGTCTCTCTCTCTCTCTCTCTCTCTCTCTCTCTCTCTCTCTCTCTCTCTCTCTCTCTCTCTTACTGATGACCTGCAAATACCCGTTGTCTTAATGTATGAAATGAGGATCCTGTTTTGTAACCGAATGTTGTGGGGGTGAGTTCAAAGAGAGAGAGAGAGAGAGAGAGAGAGAGAGAGAGAGAGAGAGAGAGAGAGAGAGACTAATTCTTACCGAGCCAAAATTTATGCCGTCGTACTATAATGAGAATCGACTTGGCCCCTACAAAGAAGTGTGACCCTCACCTAACCGGGTCGAAACTATTCATAGGATATTCATGAGGCGTATCCGCGTACGTATCCCCAGGAAGGACTCTTCCTTCGTCTTTGGGAAGCTAAAGAACAAACGACTAAAACATCCAACGGTAGGATCTTAGCAGAGGACGCTGGGTACGCACATCCACTGTGCATCCTAACGGGTTTCATGCGTCGGTATTGCCGTCTTGTGGCGCGCTCTGGGTACTAAGGTCTTGCATGGAGGAATGTCGATGATGTTGAGGTCTACGATAATACCAATGATTGGTTAGGCTGTGGCGAAGCGTCGTAAATATCTTAACGGGATCTTTTATCTTGGAGCCGTTTTATGTAGCACTTTGATTATTATTATTATTATTATTATTATTATTATTATTATTATTATTATTATTATTATTATTATTGTTCAGATGAACCCTATTCGTATGGAACAAGCCCACTGACTTGGAATTCAAGCTTCCTAAGAATATTATGGTGTTCATTAGAAAGAATTAACAGAAGGTAAGGGGAAATTGATGTTTATCAAGTAAGATGAAATTTCACCAATTCTGTGAGAGAAACAGAATGATAAAGTTGCAAGATGCTTTTTTAAGATTTATAAAATTTTTATTGTATATATCAAAATGCGTGAAAACTCAGCAGTTATTGACGAAGCTAAAAAAAAAAACCTTTGTACGTATGTGCGTTTTAATACGTTTGACTTATATCCATTTTCACTTTTTAAGTATTTCATAACCATCAAATATCTGGTGATGTTTTTCCACCCCCTGTATTTTTCCGAGCTTTGAACTCTCTTCCTTCTTATGTGCTCGACATATTGAAGGCTTCATCTAAAAGGTAACGCTGATCGGTGATCGTTTGATCTTTTTAAAATGTGTTAAGGGCACTGCCTGATTAGATATATGCATATATTTAACTTAGTAATAATAATAATAATAATAATAATAATAATGGAAAGAGAAACCCACAAGATTCCATCTTCAGAGAAAAACTGAAAGAAGTTTTTGTTTGGTTAATAATAATAATAATAATAATAATAATAATAATAATAATAATAATAAAAATAATATAATAATAATAAATGCTTTATTTCGCTTGAAATACACTGGAGTAAGTGTCAGAGGTTAACTACAAAATACTATAAAAAAATTGACAAAAAAAAATTACAGGTTTAATACAGGTTTAACTTACGCGTACATATTTTCTGTTGTGAAATATACGCAGCGAAAGATACTGACTCTCGTTGGAGACTTGAGGAACCTTCCAGATCGTGCTGTTTCAAAGCATTGTTTTTTTTTTTAAGTATTGAAAAACTGGTGGGATGAACATCTAGGAAATCGAGTTGCATGACCAAGCTTTTTTTTTTATCAGGACTATTGAGTTACCTGAGTTTTTTTTTTTTTTTTTTTAATTCCACATTCTTCGAACTGCAGAATCATGTTCATCGAAACTGGTTATGACCAAAAAAAAAATAAATAAATAAAAAAATAAACATTAAGAACGATGACTTTAATCTTCCTAACCTTGTAACAATTTGGGTTCTTTCTTTTTTTTTTTTTTTTTTACTGTGCCCTTGACATTATCGAAGTGCTTTGATGCGAAATGCTGTGCTTTAAGTCATTCCCTAAATATCACATCGCTGTTTCAGACGATAATAGATAATAATAGGCAAACGTCAGGTGTTTGTTTATCATTATTTATTATTATCCGCCATTCAAAATTGTGTTCTCATATATGTTATGTATGTCAAGATCCAAATTCTTCAGTATTAATATTTTGATTACTTTCCATATATAAGGTTTATTATTCCTTTTGGTATTTGTACTTTCAAAAAATGTTGCGGTGCTATGGAGAGGCAGATCTGGAAATCAGAAACTTGCCCCAAACAGTTTAATATCAGTTTTATTTTATTTTATAAGGGCTGTATTTAATGTTCTTCACTTCATCACGTGGGATCTCAAGAGAGGGATGTAGCAATATGTTGGTATATTGCGAGAGAGAGAGAGAGAGAGAGAGAGAGAGAGAGAGAGAGAGAGAGAGAGAGAGAGAGAGAGAGAGAGTGGGAGAAGTCTAGTGCTTTTTTTTATAAGACAGAGATTCTAATGCTTTTTTATAATTACTTCCAGATGCGTGCTTTTCTAGTTAGGTATTATAATAATAATAATAATAATAATAATAATTATTATTATTATTATTATTATTATTATTATTGTTATTATTATTGTCGTTGTTTTGATTGTCTTTTGAGTGTAAATTTTTTTTTACAATGCAATGATAGCGATAGTGGAGGTTGATTTCTGCATATGATAAAGATAGCATTAATATATTCCATTAAATTCGTTGCCGCATTGTCTGACCTCCCTTTTATTCCAGCTTATGACGTTTCTAGCCGTTTATTTTAACCATAAAATATTGTACTTCTCAAAAACCATTTGAGGTCAGCACAAATCGAAAAGCTGTTTACACATATAAGTCCTTGCTAATTGTGATATACAAAAGTGTTTCCACTTATATCCATTAAAATCAGCGGTGGTAACAACAAGTTATTTTTAGAGGGAAAAACGTTATTGTTTTTTTTTTAGGCAGTTTCATATTATAACTGACAAGCACAGGTTGTTATACTCTTCTTCTTCAGAAATATTTTGTGATTTTTGTACCTCGTTTTTTTTTAACGTTCGGAATATAGATACGGTTGATGTTTTGCCTAGAATTCACTGAGCCTCTCTCTCTCTCTCTCTCTCTCTCTCTCTCTCGCTCTCTCTCTCTATAAGAAAACTTGAGATGGCTATTTGTCTGTCCGTCCGCACTTTTTCCGTCCGCCCGCAGATCTTAAAAACTACTGGGGCTAGAGGGCTGCAAATTGGTATGTTGATCACCCATCCTCCAATCATCAAACATACTAAATTGCAGCCCTCTAGCCTCAGTAGTTTTTATTTTATCTAAGGTTAAAGTTAGCCATGATCGGGCGTCTTGCACCGCTATAGGTGCCAACAACACAGGTCACCACCGGGCCGCGGCTGAAAGTTTCATGGGCCGCGGCTGAGAGTTTCATAGGTCGGGGCTGAGATTTTCATACAGGATTATACGCTGTACAGAAAACTCCATTGCCCCGAAGAAAGTTCGGTGCATTTTGTACTTGTTTCTCTCAGTTCGATTTTGCATGAAGATTGTAAAAACAATCTCTTCTCGTACAATCACGAAGGAGATTGCTTTTCCTTTGCTTATTTTATGTGGTTTTCTCTGCGCGATACACCTCTAAATTTTTATAAACATGTTATAATACCTTGATGCAACGAAGTTTCGAGAGAAATGTCAGGTCGTTTTGAAAGCGTTCGACAACGTTTTGAGACTCGGAAGACCTTTGGCCAAAAAAAAAAAAAAAACACACACACACACACGAAAAAACAAATTTCCACTAGGATCTTTATGTTGTTGTTGGGTCATGAGTTAACTGTGTGTTTCATTTAGAATTTAATTTATTTCACACTGGTACTCTAATAATAATAATAATAATAGTAATAATAATAATAATAATAATAATAATAATATCAAGGCCGACATATTCCCCAGTAAAAGAAAAAGAAAAACATATTTTGAGTTAGAGAGCCCTTGGGCTGATTGAAAGGAATGGGGCATTTTTTATTAAAGCGAAGTTCAGCAGTGAACAGATTTTTTTTGTAAAGCGAAAAAAAAAAAAAAATAAAAATCGCGAGGCAGTTCAGACATGAAAAACCTTGGATTCGACTAACTGTTTGTTTCATTTTTTAAATTTTGGAGAGAAAATTTGTAGCAGACCGAATATCAAATGAAAAAAATTCCATGTTGAGATATGCAAGGCCAATAATTATCCTTGAAAAATAGAACAAAGAGAATTTTTTTTAACACCTAATCAAAACAAGTAAAAATTCGGCGAAGTTTCTTCGGCGCAATCGAGTTTTCCGTACAGCGTATAATGCTGTATGAAACTCTCAGCCGCGGCCCATGAAACTTCAGCTACGGACCGGTGGTGGCGTGCGTTATTGGCACCCTTGCTGTGCCAGATGCACGATCATGGCTAACTTTAACCATGAATAAAATAAAAACTACTAAGGCTAGTTCGCTGCAATTTGATATGTTTGATGATTGGAGCGTGGATGACCAACATACCAATTTGCAGCCCTCTAGCCCCAGTGGTTTCCAAGATCTGAGCGCGGATAGAAAAAAGTGCGGACGGACAGACACATAGCCATCTCAATACTTTTCTTTTACAGAAAACTAAAACCTGATTTGCATGGAGCAGCGTTAGCTTATATAGACCGAGTCATTTTTGTAAGAGAAATTTAATACCTGAACAGAAAAAATGTGGATAGATGTCAAAGGTTTAATGATTTTATAATGTCAAACGGAATGGCATAATTTGGTGAGTGACAAAGAAGGGGAAACTGGTGGTTAACTGTTGAACTGTGAACTGTTAACAGTTACATTTTAAATACTACCAAGATTTAGAACTGTAGGAGAAAGAGCAGTTTCAGACAAAATATGAATAAGCGAAGAATGATAAGCAATGAATGGAGGATTATAAATGCATGACAGGCAGAAAAGTATACCTTAGTTTAACCAGACCACTGAGCTGATTAACAGCTCTCCTAGGGCTGGCCCGAAGGATTAGACTTGTTTTACGTGGCTAAGAACCAATTGGTTACCTAGCAACGGGACCTACAGCTTATTGAGGAATCCGAACCACATTATACCGAGAAATGAATTTCTATCACCAGAAATAAATTCCTCTTATTCTTCATTGGCCGGTCGGAGAATCGAACGCGGGACCAGCAGAGTGCTAGAGAAAAAGCATAGACGCTGTTACTAATAAAGTGTAAGGAAAGAGTATGCGAAAGAGATGAACTGTAGGGAATGGTAGTAGAATAATAGAAAGACAGAAAGCTAGAAATTAGTTTGCGGTAAAGAACAAAATTATAAGATTGTTTATGTCTAATGAAATTACAAACTGGGATCTTGAAAGATATTGCAAAGGTTTCATATATAGTCGCCTAGCACTTTAACTGTCACTTTGGTGATGGGTTGGTATCAGTTATAAGCACAGGACCTAAATTCGACAAGAATATACAGGTGAGTCGATTTCAACTTATATCTCTGTTTATGGTCGAATGATTAAGTCGATGTTTATCTCTGTATCAAACCCAAGGGGCATCAGTTCGAAACGGGGCCGGAGCAGATATACTTATCATACAATGTAATTTCTTTTGGGTAAAGTGAATTGAACGTTAAAGCGTATTTGTGGTTTAGTGTATGTGTGTATGTATGTTTGTGTATACCGTGGAAGGATTCGAGCCGATTGGGGTTGGAAAGGTTTTGCAAAAAGTTACGAGATGATTCTAACTATCACTCACATTGCATAAATACAAAGATACGCACATATTTTATATATATATATGTATATGTATGTATATATATATATATATATATATATATATATATATATATATATATATATATATATATATATATATATATTCCTAGACAAAAAGGAAGTTATAGCTTGACACATCAGATATTGTTTTTTCTGCAAAATATTGAAAACCTAGAAAAACTCAGCTCTCCCACCGATCAGAAAGGTTCAGTCTGAAATCAATATATATATATATATATATATATATATATATATATATATATATATATATATATATATATATATATATGACGATGAAATCTCATGAAATTTTTTTCAAAAATACTGCAGGCACTGGGATATAGAAAAACCTTTTATATGTTTTTTTTTTCCATCCCCAGGTAAAAGTGCAGGATTTATGTAGTAGCTACGTGAAAAATGAACAAAAGATTTCGTAGTCTTTCGCTGAATTTAGTTCCCATTCTCTTTATTTAAATAGAAGAGTATATCTTCAAGCGACCTACATGTTTTTTCATCATGAATACCGTATCCACATTCGTTATATATCATATGTCTCTCTCTCTCTCTCTCTCTCTCTCTCTCTCTCTCTCTCTCTCTCTCTCTCTCTCTCTCTCTCTCACTGCAAATTCATTGATTTGTAAACAGATTTTAAACAATTGATTTGCCTCTCTCTCTCTCTCTCTCTCTCTCTCTCTCTCTCTCTCTCTCTCTCTCTCTCTCTCTCTCTCTCTCTCTCTCCCTATCGCTCTCTCACTACCAATTCATTGATTTTTACACCGATTTTAAATAATTTGCCTCTCTCTCTCTCTCTCTCTCTCTCTCTCTCTCTCTCTCTCTCTCTCTCTCTCTCTCTCTCTCTCTCTCACACACACAAGAGAAAATTAATTTTTAACCTTTTTGAAATACTTTAATTTCAGTGATAAAATAAAATGGGTGAAGCTACGAATGATGACCCTAGGAGGTGTGCTTCAATATCGAACCTACGCACACATACCTAAAGAGAGAGAGAGAGAGAGAGAGAGAGAGAGAGAGAGAGAGAGAGAGAGAGAGAGAGAGAGAGTACTCGGTTGAGGTCCCCATTCCAGCAACTTCCATATGTTGTTAGCTATTACGGTTGTGGTTCGTCGCCAGTGAGACCTGAGATTACTTGAGAAAATGTTGACAAGGACGAGGACTAAGCTACTTCATTTAGAAAGTTCTGAAGCATTATCATAAGGCAGTGTCTTTAATTAAGTCCAGAAGGAACAAGTACAGTGTTTCCATTAATGAAACCTTTTTCGTTTTATGCTTAGCAATTAAAAAATACTTTTCATTTATATGTTGTTTTTAGAACGTTTGTATGTTAAATGTTTAAAATGTTTGTTGTGAACATAATGTTTCTTAGAAAGTATGTTGAAGAATTTTAAAAATACTTAAAATTAACATAATGTTTGTTAGAATATATGTTAAATAATTTTTTAAAAACTTGTCGTGAACATAATGTTTCTTAGAACGTATGTTGAGCAATTTTAGAAATACTTGTCATTAACATAATGTTTGTTAGAATGTTTGTTAAATAATTTTTTTAAATTGTCGTGAACATAATGTTTCTTAGAATGTATGTTGAACAATGTCAGACATACTTGTCATTAACATAATGTTTCTTAGAACGTATGTTGAACAGTTTTTAAAATACTTGTCATTAACATAATGTTTCGTAGAACGTATGTTGAACAATTTTTAAAATACTTGTCATTAACATAATGTTAGGTAGATCGTATGTTGAACAATTTTAAAGACTCTTGTCATTATCATTATGTTTCACGGAACGTATGTTGAACAATTTGAAAAAGTTACTTGTCATAAACATGTATCGTAGGACGTATTTTGAACAGTTTTAAAGATACGTCATTAACATGATGTTCCATAGAACCTATGTCGAACAGCTGTATAAATACTTATTATTAACATATAATGTTTCGTGGAACCTATGCTGAAAATTTTTAAAAATACGTGTCATTAACATAATGTTTCCTAGAACGTATTTCAAACAGTTTTAAAAAATACCTGTCATTAACGTAATGCTTCGTGGAACCTATGCTGAAAAAATTAAAAAATACGTGTCATTAACATAATGTTTCTTAAAACGTATTTCAAACAATTTTAAAAATAAAAAATACCTGTCATTAACGTGATGCTTCCTAGAACGAATATTATTGTACGTTTTCAGTCAGTTCCTAAGAATACGTGTCATTAACATAATGTTTCCTAGAACGTATTTCAAACAGTTTTAAAAAATACCTGTCATTAACGTGATGCTTCCTGGAACGAATATTATTGTACGTTTTCAGTCAGTTCCGGAAGAAAGTTCAGCGCTGGCTAAGCTTGACCTGCGATAAGGTTTACACGACAAAGCTGACTCACTTGAACTCACATCAGGTCAGGAATGGGACTAAATCGCGCAATCAGTGTCATCATTGGCCCTCCAGGTTGCATGACGAATGCTGTGAAATAGCCTGTAGGTGGCATTTGCTTGCGGCAAAATATCCGTTAGGATTTGCCTTCCATCCTCTGCCTATGTCCTGGAGAGAGAGAGAGAGAGAGAGAGAGAGAGAGAGAGAGAGAGAGAGAGAGAGAGAGAGAGAGAGAGAGAGAGAGAGAGGGAAGGCTCTCCTATGGCTGATTGCTTCATAAATTCTCAAGCTGAGGGGTCCCACTGTATGTTGGTCAAACGGAGAAAGAAAGAGAGAGAGAGAGAGAGAGAGAGAGAGAGAGAGAGAGAGAGAGAGAGAGAGAGTTGGGAAGTGTCTGACTTTTTCTGTGCTTGGTGATTCATTCATTGGCGTCTCCAAACAAGGCTTGCTTGTATTCATGCGCTTGCTTGTACCGCGGCTTTCTCTTTTTCACTGGGCTAGTCTTCTTGCAGAGATCTCGCTCAGTCTTTGACCTAAGAAATTCTGAGGTAATTTTCCATATCCTATTGCATCTAAAGCACGCGCTGCTCTGTACTTATAACAGTAATAATATTGTTAATAGCGAGTAGAAGGCATTTCCTTTTTTATGAGGTAATCGTATTATTCGACTAAATAGAAAGTTGGAGAACAAAGAACCTTGTGTGAAAGTCCGAGTTCCCCATAACTAAGAGGCCAGTTTTCCTAGTAAGTGGGCATGTATATATATATATATATATATAAAAAGACAAGGTCCACGAAGTAAAGGACGACAAGTCGAAAGGCCTCGCAGCACTCCATTGTTTCTCTTTACATGATATCAGCTACCTTCCTTATCTTGACTTAAGCGCATTCCGTCACTCCCTTCTTAATGGCACCTTTCGAATTACGTTGAAGTAGATATACAACGCGAGACAATGTTGAGTTTGCAAGAGAAACAATTCGTTTCTCTTGCAAACTCAACACTGTCTGGGAAACTACTCATGAGAATTTTATTATTGTTTTTATTTTGCTTCAGTCAGACATCTACTAACTTGCAGATTATATTAATCCCTCTTAATTTTAATGTTAAGGAACATGAGAAAAATTTTCTTATATATTTAATGCTATAAATGGTTTTGTTCCTCCAAAATAATTTAAGTCTTAGTCACCGATAACGTATTTTTCGTTTGTACGTATCGATGCACCCATTTGTAAATGCTACAGTATAACTTTTAGTGTTTCAAACTACTTGAAACGTTTAGAAGTTTATTTTTTAAACCACATTGATCGTCGCTTGCAGTTGATTTTTTTTTTATTTTAATTATTCGACTTTCTCCTGAGACAGAAAAAATCAGTAATGATAGAAAGTATCTATCAACATTGTAATTTAATTAATCTCATTGAAGTGTGGATGCTTGAAGGCTTATGAAATAACGGCATATAAGAATTCTGTCTTGAAATAACCTAAGTTTTATAGCAGCACTGAAACTGTAGTCTTATTCACTGCGCAAAAAAATAAATGCTAACTTTTTCACTTGTCGAAAAGTTGAACACAGCACCCAAATAAGAGAAGATAATGAATTTAGCCTCTATGAACACAACAATAGGGTCGATTTTACTTTGCAGTGGGTCAGCAACATTTTGGTTTTGACAATCAAAGGTCATCGTCCTTTGGGTACTGTTATTATGACAGTCTCTCTCTCTCTCTCTCTCTCTCTCTCTCTCTCTCTCTCTCTCTCTCTCTCTCTCTCTCTCTCTCTCTCTCTATTTAACCAGGTCATCGTGATACACTTTTTGCTTGTGCCAAAGTCTCTCAAGGTTTTGTTCCTCGAGCCACAATAGTTTGACTTTTCATCATCTTTAAGGAAAAAACTGCAAGCAGAATGTCGAAACCTGACAGACGAGGTCGACCATCTTACAAGTAAAAGATTCAGGGTTCAATGATTGTCAGGTGTTAAATGTCATTCAAAGGTATATTATGAAAAAGTCACTGCGCAAGATGTGCTAACACGTGTGAACGAGACGGGAAACCTTGCTAAGGAGAGTTAAGGATAAATGAGGAAATACCACAATCTCTTCCGCTGGAGAGATTGTACCTCAGTCTCTTCCGCTGGAGAGAGATTGTTTCAGGACCCGTTAGCGCAGGTACCGGAAGTGATGTGATAGCGACGTCCATTTTCACCTGAAGCGGGAGTGAATAGATTTCACCTCATTAAAGTAATATTTCAGGTGTCATTTTAAACCTGATGAACAAAGAATCGCCGCGTAAAAAGTAGATTTTAATCTGCCTCTCATTTTAGAAACTACGTGAAGTTTGTGAACTCCAGCGGGAAAGTTTGCCACATTGCATAGATTTGAACATGCAGATATCAAAGACCTTATGTTTGTTGAGTCGTATTAGACAGCTTAGAAACTTTTGTGGGGAAAATATAAAACACATCTGTTTAATTCTTGAGGTCACTGACAAATAAATTCAGCTACAGAGAACGTGTTCCCAGAGAAAGAAAATTATATATGTAAATAAATGGCAGATGGAAATTATAACTACTTATCCAAGATTTAAAGCCACAAAAAAGCAAAAACGTTATGTAGTTACATAAAAAAACTTTTATTAAATGCTGATTGAGGCGATTACCGGTATCACCTGAGGGTTCAATTAAATTTCCCTAGAAATAATATAAAAAATAGCACACGAGTTACAAGCATATCTCGTGCCGGCTTCTGCGCCGTTGATTGTTCTTAATAAACATCATAACGTATCAGATTGTATTGTCATGCGTCCGTAATATAATTAGTGTTAAAGAGGGTTAAATGAAAAATTAATATATCCTCATGTCAAGAAATCATAATCCTGAATTAATCAGGTACTCAGTACGTTTCCTTTATATATATATATATATATATATATATATATATATATATATATATATATATATATATATATATATATATATATATATATATATATATATATATATATATTTTAAACAAGCTAATAGCCAATATAAAAATCTGATGTCATCAAGGAGAGAAAAAATTACGACTTACATAATATTGTGACATTTTCCCCTAATAGTACAAACGCCACATAAAATTATCATGACCTTTTAATCGTTGTACGTATAATATTATAATACAGTAACTTTTTATTAAGATTATAAGAAAAATCGAGGAGGAAGCAAAGAAGTAGCCAGTAACAAAATGCGACAAATCAATTTAAAACTATATTTAGAGGCAAAATCTGTCGTCTGTATGGGCGCAGTCACCGCTGTTCTGTCAAAAATAGTGTGAATCTCCCATAACAGAGAATTCGAGATCAGTGCTTATTTACTTAAGGTTCTTTGCAGTGTACCTTCCTTAGGCCCTAAGCTGCAACCCCATTCGCTCCTTTTACTGTACCTCCCTTCATATTCTCTCTCTTCCATCTTAATTTCCACCCTCTCCTAACAGCTGATTCATAGTGCAACTGCTATAAGGTTTTCCTCCTGTTACGCCTTTCAGACCTTCTACTGTCAGTTTCCGTTTCAGCGCTGAATGACCTCATAGGTCCCAGTGCCTGAATTCTATATTCAGTTCAATTCGATAATAATTACCATACGCCTTTACTTTAATAGCTGCAAGTAGTGAAAATAACAATAGGCCTGATTAGTGTTCCCGTAGGCGCGGGTGGTTTTAATTTCTTCCAAAATGAAAGGCAGTGATTTATCTTCCAGCATTTCTGTATCTCATACGCCGAGGAGATTTTTCAGTTGGTCTATCACTGTTCGAGAATTTTGCCATTGATTACACTTACGGAGGAGCTCGTAACGAACGTGTATAAGATTGTGTTCAAAAGCTTAAAACATGGAAATTCCTGATGAATTATTCTGTTAGCGCCGTTCAGTAAACGTAGGTCACTTTCCTTAATAAAGAAAATATATAGCTCACTCAGGTTCTTAACTTTTGATTACTGGAAATATGGAAAAAATATATGCCTAAGAGAACTTGGAGCCTATACCTGTTGTTGAGAGAGAGAGAGAGAGAGAGAGAGAGAGAGAGACGCCCTGCTATGAAGTAGAATTATTGTCTGAATAGAAAATTTCCCGACATCTTTACCAAACGATTGGAGAGAGAGAGAGAGAGAGAGAGAGAGAGAGAGAGAGAGAGAGAGAGAGAGAGAGAGAGAGATACGCCCTGCTATGAAATAGAATTATTGTCTTGAATAGAAAATTTCCCGACATCCGTACTTACCGATTGGAGAGAGAGAGAGAGAGAGAGAGAGAGAGAGAGAGAGAGAGAGAGAGAGAGAGAGAGCCCTACGCCCTGCTGTGAAGTAGAATTATTTTCTGAATAAAAAATTTCCCGACATCCCTACTAAACGATTGGAGAGAGAGAGAGAGAGAGAGAGAGAGAGAGAGAGAGAGAGAGAGAGAGAGAGAGAGAAATTATCTCTACTAAACGATCGGAGGAAGTACAGTAGTGTGATGATGGTAATATTGTACCTGATTATCATCCTGAACAATAAAGAGGGGGGGGGGAGGAATAGAACCGTTTGCCGCTTCATTGTAAGTCGATATTACCGAGTCACTGATTACCATCATTATAACCTACGCCCGTACTTGGCGACGTATTAACAGAAGTGCTAAAACTCTCGTTAACGAGGACACGGGTATAACAGATGGGTTATTAGGGAGTGATAGGGTTCCACGCTGGTGATTTGCAATGCTGAGTATGTTATCAACTCAGGGGATTCGTAAAGTTGCTTTTCTTAAACGCTGATGAATGACTGTCCCAAGGGCGATGTCTTGATACGTGCCATAGATCTCTTTCAGTGTAAGTAGTAATATATGTATATGTATATATATAGTATGTATATATACTGTATATGTGTAATAGTAATAGCCATTGTGGCTATTAAAATTATATATGTATCTGGTAAAAAGTGACCAGTAGATTCTATATACACATATATATATATATATATATATATATATATATATATATATATATATATATATATATATATAATATATATATATACATATACATATGCACGTATGTATATATACAGACAAACACACACACACATACACATATATATACACATACACATACTGTACCTACATACATGTCTGTCTGTGCACATACGTATTACATATACATATATATATATATATATATATATATCATATATATATAATATATATATATATATATATATGTATGTATGTATGTATGTATGTATGTATGTATGTATGTATATATGTGTATATATATACACACTGTATATTGATCTCACCCGTACTGAGCACCATACATCATGGCACAGTGCAAAGCATAAACCATAACTATACCACAAAAAATTTTTCGAGAACCGACGCAGGGGTTCAAATCACGTATATTTAGACAGATAGAGAGTCGGGCAGATAGACGCTGCGCGCGCATATTCACATCCAAAGGCGCCTTACGTTATAAGCATATATAAAGCCACAACGCATCCCCCTCACGCAACTCAAAAGTTCTCAACCTGCCTGTTGCTGCTGCCTACAGTCGGCACTCGTCACTCGCTGAGTGCGCTACCTGGGCAAGTGTCGTTCCCTGAAGTATTCAATTAATTATGAGTATTGAGCCCCCTGAGAGCGAGTGGTGGGAGTGAAAAAATGGACTTCTGTGGACAGTCAATCGAGTTGTTAATTCAGCGTGTTGTAATTGACTGTAAATTTGTAAATTGGTGAAGGAAGTTGCCTTGAGAAAATCTAAGTTATAAACGTATTCAGAAAATATATATGAGGAAAGAAAAATAAAAATTTGCGACATTTGTAAATCATCACGAGATGCGAGTTATTAATTTCACCGTGAATAACTGACTGTAAATTTGTAAACTGGCGAAGGAAGTTGTGTTAAAAACATTTGAGTTATAAAACGTCTTCAGAAAACATATACAAGGAAAGAAAAAGAACTTTCGGACATTTTTAAATAACCACGTGATAGATCTGACTTGAGAGAACTGGGATTGCAGATGAGGACGGATATCATTCTTGTACAGGGTTATTCACCGCGTCCGTGGCACTAACGGACTGGGCTTTAGGCAAGCAAGTAAGTACTGGTTTAGCGGAGGAACTTGTTCTTACGTCAGGCTAGGAAACTCGCGAGAATTGTTCTCTTGCTTGATCTTTTCTTGAGGAAGTGTAATTGAAAGGAGATACGTGTCAGCGCGCTCGTGCGTGGCCTCGGCGTTTTATATTTGTAAAAAAAAAAAAATTATGTATTTATATATCTATGTATTATTGCGTGTGTAGAAAAATATAGTGTCGTAGGAACCTCCTACTATAAAAAATGCCCAGATCACTCAATCGCTCACTCACAATCACATGCACACGCACACACACATATATATGTATATATATATATATATATATATATATATATATATATATATATATATATATATATATATATATATATATATATATATATATATATATATATATATATATATATATATATATATTCCACAGTAATTCGATTGCAAGAATTCTACAGCGAGGCGTAGACTGGATTCTACAACGAGGCGTAGACTGAAAGCAGATTATAAGCTTGACTCGATCGTTCCTCAACAAATCTGTTTTGATCAACTGTTAATGGTTGTACTTTTAAACCAACGTACACATACATGTTATATATATATATATATATATATATATACTATACATATATATATATATATATATATATATATATATATATATATATATATATATATATATATATATATATATATATATATATATATATATATATATATATATATATATATATATATATATATATATATATATATAATGTTTATGCATGTATGTATGACCTGTTTAACTGCTTATTCAGTAGAGCGTTGTAGATCTAAAATCTGAAACGTATTAATGTATTGAGGAATTTTTTTCTGTTCTCGCTGACGCTGAAATTAATTTTATTTAGAATCTGTCATTTATTTTCATTCCACAACTTTATTGTTTTTAATGCTCTTATTAGTTTTTTATTGATTGACTAATGAACCAAATCTATCCTCGAGTGCAGAAAGGACCCGTGAAACAAAAAGGTAAGGAAAGGAATTAAACAAAGAGACAATAAGGGTGGCGATAATGTAATTCGTAAAATTAACTACAAGAGGGGCAGGTGTACGTATAACAAACTTCATGGATATGGTACCTATTGAAGGAATCATTAAAAAGTAAATAAAAACGGGACACATACATAATTGCTTAAGTATGATAAAGAAAAGGTAATTAAAATTATAATTACAGGTGTTCCATCTAAAAATGCCATGTTTAAAATATCCTTTTATTGAGCATCTTAACAGCAAATCGCTCACACAATTAAGAGGTCAAATTTGTTATTACAAAAATTATTATTATTATTATTATTATTATTATTATTATTATTATTATTATTATTATTATTATTATTATTATAATAAGAAGGATGTATCGCCTGATAGTAGATGTTAACAGTAACCTCTCTTCCTGTGGATTCGAACCGTCGACCAGTGAATTAGTAGATCAACGTTTAGTCCACACATCTACAGAAAGCGTGAAAGGAGAGGAGTCAGATTTGACCATTTTAATATAAAAAATATTGTAATATTTGTGTTGCTGTTTGTAAAAATCTAAGGGCATTAAAACTCAATTGTGTATATTAAGCTGATTTCCCTCTATATCAACACATAAAGCTTCATAAGCAGTGCGTCGAAACCGTACACACACACACACACACACACACACACACACACACACACACACACACACACACACACACTCTGTACCATTCACATCTAAATTACAGGCATTCTTGGGTGCATGCTTCTGCGACCGACATTCATTCCCACAAATCACATCTGTTTGGACATTCCGGCTTCTAAATTATCATCCTAAATTTTTCCTAGGGGGGGCTAATGAAATTGCCTTCGTTACCCCAAAATGAATTTGAACGGTATATGACTTCATATCCCCGAGTTTAACGTAATTTCTGTAATCAAATCATTTTCTTTGTTGAAACGGGTGCAGAGCTCCTCTCAAACTGTTGGTTCGGAAGTAGAACGATTATTATTTTTATTTTTATATTTTGTTTTTGTAGTTTTAAATTTAATGGGAATACGAAATGAATTCTTTAAAAACAACGCGAATTTTGATGGTTTTGGTTATATTTCACAGAGTCATTTTTAACCTAGAAATGTGGAATACAATTTATCATTCTTTTATGGAAGAAGGTTGGCAAAAATGACTGGTAATGGGGCATTTGCAGTCTGCACTGACTGGGCCTTATCGCTTTCGCAGTCGCTCAAATTTTTGTTTTTTTATTTAAATACCGCACCGTTTTAATCATAAAAAAAATTGTACTTCAAGAGGACTTATAAGAATTAAACACGTCCACTTCCATATATAGATAATTATAATAGCCATTGGTAAACAAATTGTAGTGTGTGTATATATATATATATTAATTACGTGTTGTTTTTATCTATTTTAGAGCCCTTGAAGATGTAATCATATACGAAAATTACGAAACGTCGGGAAATGAATATGTACAGAAAGGCGAATCTTAATTGTCCATCAGCATACGCGTTGTATATATGTATATATTATATACATATAGTGTATGTATGTATGTATGTTTATATATATACATACATATACGCACACGTTTAGGTTTGCTGTTGCCTAGGCTGGGCCCAGCCTCTCTTGTAACTGACCCCTGTTTAAATATGTAGAATTAGGTTACGAGGCCCGAGCCTCTGGACGTTACGTAATGTCTAGACTGTCTGTTATAAAATCATTTTGATGCTGCAGGCACGATAATTTCTTGATAATGTAATTTGTTCAGAGACCAAGCATCGAAAATATCTGTAGTTACGCTGTCAATCTTAGTTGATGGTCTTTCGTTCATCTGACGTAAAGACAACAGGAATGATAGCATCGGGATTTTTATAATTCGTAACGGAAATTAATTCCATATGAATATGGGAACGACGAAGGCAGTGCTACGTAAAGATATATTCTTTGGTAGAAATGGACGAAAGCTCACGCTCTCTGGTTGATTATAGGAGAATAAGACCCGTTTGGGTAATTTGTGTCTGTTCTGTCCGATATATACATATTTTACTCAGCGCCGTTCGTAGCCTCCGATAATTCCTGCTCTCGTCTTCAGAGTGTCATGACAGATTTTCAGTTGTTGCTTTTATGATATATAAACAATTTCACACAAAACTTTACACAGCGCTGACGTCCGTTCTCATCTTCAGTGTCCTATGTTATGATTTTCACAGTTGTTCAAGATTAAGCCAGCAGTATGCCACCGTGGGTTCTTGCTCTCAGAGCAGCTCGTAAGGTTTTTTTTAGGAGATGCTCCATGACCTGTTCATTTATCTCCTGGCCCCTGAACACGTCCGGGGTCCTCTGTGTACATTGTAAGGCAAGTCCTCGTTAAACCTTTGCCTTGTTTCAGTCTGGGGAGGTTTAGTAAAACCTTCTCTCGCGGTCCCTTTAAGCTGCGGTACTCGGTTTAATCACTGATCTGACCTGATAGGCCTGACTTGGTAAGAACTATAACTTGCTGATGTTGTGTAGGCTTAAGCCTTCTTACGGGGTTCTTTTAAGCTGAGGTACTCGGTTCAGTCACTGATCTGATCTGATAGGCCTGAATTAATGAGAACTATAACTTGCTGATGTTGTGTAGGCTACTATTTCCCGCTATTGGGGTGGTGTGTTTTCAAGATCCCATTCGATAACTTCACATTTTATTGTGTCGTTCATTTTATTTATTAATTTGCTCTCTTCGACGCCCATCCTATCATTTTTATCCTAACAGCTGTTGAAATAAAACTCGTAGGATGAATTTCGAAGAGAGCAAACGACGTTCCGTCTTCCTGATGAATGTGTTGAAGGATTCTGTAACTCTTTTTGTCTATAACGCCATGAAATAACATTCGAGTTTTCGATAGAACGAGTATTCCGAAAGATATTCCATAACAGTTAGTAACACGTCAGATCATATATCTTTTAAAAAGCGGCATCACACCTCCAAGATTGATATACATTTAGGAAAAAATGGACACCTGACCTCAACAAAGTTTCAAAGTATCAGCTGAGTCCATTTTTTATATAACTTTTAAAATAGCAAGACCTGAAAGTGCAGCCAAGGCTGATTATTTCGAAATAAATGACAAGTCGACAGAAATATTATTATGACGGCTGTAGTCCTGGTTACCTGTCATAAAGGGTTTCGTCCATATACTCCAGTGCATTTCGTTCGTTAAGTAAATTATTTTGTCTACTGCAGAATGAGTAATTGCCCGTTCCATGCCTCCAGGCCACCTAAGAATCCGCGGTTTTAGAGAATGCCTCGGTTCTCACAAAACCTCGCTGAAATTAACCAGAAGGCCTTTTACCATGCCGAACACGTAAATTCAAGTTTACGCTCTAATCTAATTAGACCTAACCTACGACCGGACCCTAAAAAGAAAAAAAAAGAGTAAAAAAGAGAGTAGCCTTGATTATTCAAGACCCCAAGCCTGGTACCTCCAGTTCAGTTGCTGCTTCTGTCGGAAGTCCATTACCATCGAATTTTCCGAAGCGAATCGGTTTGGAGGATGATAAACAATGGCGTGGGTAGTTTGTGTTGAAGAGGAAGGGTTCAAGGGACCGTAGAAACGAAGGAAAATGTAAAAAGTATTTGAATTCAAATTATAGAGAAGGAAAGGAAAAAATAAAGTTATAATATGAATTAAATTATCGGAAATAAATTGTATGATGTAAAATAGATTTTCGGGGAAAAAACAAAGGTACTGGAAATAAAATGTCCGCGAAAAAAGGAAGAGACAGAGGTACCGGGAAATAAATACCGGAAAAAAACAAAGGTACATGAAATAAAAAAAAAAAAAAAAAAAATATATATATATATATATATATATATATATATATATATATATATATATATATATATATATATATATATATATATATATATATATATATATATGATATAAAAATGCCTTTCTGAAAAAAAATATATCTTTTGGCAGAAACAATTATAGTAAACACAGGTTTGCGTCTCTCGATTGTTTCATCTGTCCAACGCCAGAGAGATATAGCTATAAGAATAGACAGAAGACAACTTCTAATCTTCGAGAAAATGTCTCACCTTTGTACAGCTAAAAATTCTGTATATAAAAAGGGCGAAATTAGCCGACTTAAAGTTACACAGAGCTCTGGTGTGTGTAAATGAGTGTATAATGACACAAAATCACGATCATATACTTTCACATACTCTTATACAGTTAAGAGAAAGGCCTGATTTTTCCAAGAGTGGTGTAAATCTAGTAAGTGTACATAGCATTGGAATGGAGTTCACTATAGCTTTTAACACTCCAGATCCAAAAGTAAGTTTTTATTTTTTAGCTTGTGACTTTTTCTGTTTCGACATCAATTAACCAATCATAATAACATGCAAATTCATTTCATCATCTTCAACCCGTTTTCTTTTATAACTCTCTACAACCAGCCTTCAGTTTTTGGCGAAGAGTTGACCCAGCAATCATTTCGTGCGTTCCAATATTTTCGTCCCGAGTCCGCGTCTATCATGACACCATCATCGGAAAACCTCCGCCCAAATTTCTCGATTCCATTCTAAATTTCGTCGCCCCATCTTCTTCTGGCCTTCCCTGTCATTCGAAGACATAAACCATTTGCAATTGCTTTTGAAATTTCAACATATATGTGCTGTTCTTTGCCCAGTGTCCACTAGTATTCCGCCCCCCACGAATGTTATGCAGATACGGATGGCAAAGGTTTGCGGGGTATACTTGATGTAAAAGCTGACTCTTTCCTGAAGAAAGAGTGTCTTATGGGACCTTCTTTCTCTACATACTTGTATGATATTGAACTTTGTGTAGGATTAAAAAAAAAATTGGTTCTTTTCTCATCATAGTCATGCAGTATATAAATATCTCATACACTTCTTATATTCAATTTCAGTCCGGTTTGTGATATATTGATATTACTAGATAAGTATTTAAATGTATACACACACACACAACACAAACACATGTATATATGTGTAATATACACATTTATATATATATATATATATATATATATATATATATATATATATATATATATATATGTATAAATGAATCACGAAAATAAAGAACGTGACGAATATATAAATAAAGACAGAATCCATGAAGGAAAGAGAAACAGTGGAGTGCTTCGAGGCCTTTCGACTGTCGTCCTTTACCTAGCAAGGATGACAGTCGAAAGGCCTCGCAGCACTCCATTGTTTCTTTCCTTCGTGGATTTTGTTTATCTGTCACACACACACATATTATATATATATATATATATATATATATATATATATATATATATATATATGTGTGTGTGTGTGTGTGTGTGTGTGTGTGTATCTGTGTACAACACACAAGCAAAATGCGTACCATGCAATTACAAAATGGTCTCTCCAGCCACTCGCTGTTGCAATACCTCAACACAATAAGTTTAACCGCAACGTCCAGGAAAAACGTTACCCCGTTTCTTTCAGGTACTGTCATCCGCAGCGCCGAATCTCTTCTCCTTAATGACTCTGTTGATTTACAGAATGGCTTCTGCCACAAATTCCATTCACCTGCCACATATCTCTGCGATGTTTATCGTTCGTTTGAAAGGTTGGAGGGAAACAAGGCTCTTATAGTTCCATGCGTCGTGAACCTGGAATGGTAATCCGCGTTCCTGGACCCTATTCTTGTAATTTATGTAAATTGCTTGTGCGTGACAATTTCCGTGACTGATAATTGAGAAGGATGTTTACTGATTTTGGCCAGTGGGTGTACTGTACGTGGTTCAGCATGGTTCAGATATTATATATATATATATATATCTATATATATATATTAGGTCTATATATTTATATGTAAAATTATACACACATATATAACAGAAAAACACACACATACACACACATATATATATATATATATATATATATATATATATATATATATATATATATATATGTGTGTATATGTGTGTGTGTATGTATATGTGTATATAAACTGGTCATAAGGCCAAGAGAAAAGTAAAAGATTCTGGGGCTAACTGTAAACAACAGGAAACAGATTTACAAACAAGAATTAAATTTACAATTACAAAGAAAAAAGCTACGATTAAAGGACTACTTAACCATTTATTACACACAGGTGAGACTGATTGTCAGATGAGAAACACCTGACAATCATTAAACCAGGTACTAGGATTAATGAAGGAGCAGCCAAGGACATTAAGAGGAGTTACTGTCAATCCTTTTAAATCTCCTTCCAGCATCTTGCGTAGAATTGGGTCATGGGTACAGAGACCTGAAGTTAGGTTAGTATTGATTTCATATCTTAGCTGCATTATGCTCTTAAAGAGGTTGCTAGATACAATACTGTTACGTATTGTTACTTTCCTACTACGAGACCAGTCGGGTATAAGTGATTTTCCACTCGGGAAACCAAAAAAGAGCAATTCTTCTGGCCGTTTTTTATGTTGATTGTAATGACATTTGATTCATATATATATATATATATATATATATATATATATATATATATATATATATATATATATATATATATATATATATATAAATATATATATATATATATATATATATATATATATATACTGTATATATCAAATATAAAGGGATCCCATAGAAATGCCAAAATGTGGAAAATAGGCTATATTTCAGAGACCAAACTGTCTCTCTCCTCTGCCTGAGGAGGAAGACAGTTTGGTCTCTGAAATGTAGCCTTATATTTTCCACGTTTTGTCATTTCTATGGGCTCCTTATATTTGATGGAGTTCTGTTTTAACAGAAAATATTTCACAGTCATATATATATTTCATAGTCATATATATATATATATATATATATATATATATATATATATATATATATATATATATATATATAACTATAACTTATGAAAATTCATATTGTTATATATTAGTGTCAATTACAAGCAAATCATAATTAGCATAATTCCTGAAAAGCCTCAAAATCAGTGATCCTTCTACACCCTTTCACCCACAGAAATGAGAGCAACGGGAACTTCGTTGGTGTTAACGGCGCTGCTGTTGCTCGGTGTTACCAGGGCTGCAAAGATCCTCATCCTGCATCCTATGCACGCAGCCTCCCATATCCTGACTCTCAGACAGCTTGCCGGCGCACTTTCGCAGCAAGGACACCAAGTAAGAATCCTATTGCACTGTAGTATCTTTCATTTGAAAGCGTAAAGGTGTGTCCTCAATATAGTAAAGCATATCGGGAACACCTGTTGGAAACTTGTCGTATACTTGTTACCAGCAGGTTGACAACAAGTCGACGACCGTAAGTGGAGAACGAACTGTGCAGTAAAGCATATCAGTAATACTTGTTGGAAACTTCATTTGAAAGTGTAAAGGTGTGTCCTCAATATAGTAAAACTTGTTAGGAACACCTGTTGGAAACTTGTCATATACTTGTTACCAGTTGACAACAAGTCGACGACTGTAAGTGGAGAACGAACAATGCAGTAAAACATCATAATACTTGTAGTAAACTTATCGTATACATGTTACCAGCAGGTTGACAACAAGTCAACGACTGTAAGTGGAGAACGAACAATGCAGTATATCCGTAATACTTGTTGGAAACTTTTCGTATACTTGTTACCAGCAGGTTGGAAACAAGTCATCGACCGGAAGTGGAGAAAAAATTTCTGACAAATGCTGAATAACATTATGAAGTACTGGTTAAGACTACCGACAAGTTGTTGACATTTATTGGACATGTTCGTGATTTGTTTGCGATAAGTTAACCGACTTGTGGTTATGACATGTTTTGATGTAGTGTGGACGCAACCTATCGTTTTTAGAATAGGGAATGGTAATCTAGACTTTTTGGCCCATGTCTGCTAACATTAATTGTATAGCGGTAAGAGTGGGAATCATATCTTGTTGTTTGATATTCTAAGTGCATGGGAAAGGTCTGAGTTTGAAGAAGAGAACATTATGATCTTTAAAGATTGGACGGGCATCCCCAACTGAGAGAGAGAGAGAGAGAGAGAGAGAGAGAGAGAGAGAGAGAGAGACTAAATCCCACTTACAAAAGTAATACATGGATAACATATTCTTCATTTTTCTGTAGTTTGCTCGGTATAAGTCATAGAGTAAAGTGTACAGAGAGAGAGAGAGAGAGAGAGAGAGAGAGAGACTAGCTCAATCTCAGTTACAAAAGTGACGCCAGTGTCATTTTTTTTATACTTTGTCCAATAAAAGCCATAGAATGAAATATGAAGTACTTTTTAACGAAAACCAAACTGGAAATGAAAGGAGAGAGGTCACTTTTCAAAACCTAAAATGTGAACTTTCCTTTCACCAATTTCACTTACCAATTTTCATCAGAGAAAAGATGAATGATTAAAAAACATTTTTTTTTAAATCCTCTTCCTTCCCAGATAGAGATCATCAGGTGGAAGGATGAACATCACTACCCGCCCATCAGCAACCCTAACATAACCGAACATGAACTGGCCATGAATAACACGGACGGCAGCATTCCACACCTTTCCGTGGAGGAGAGAGCTAGGTAAGCAGCGTTCAGGCGTCTAACGTTGGCCAGTATTTCGTTAGTTAGACAGGAACGTTTCCCAACGTTCGGATGTTTAACAAGATCAGGACACGAAACGAGATAATTCTGTATTTTTTTTTTCTTTTCTTTTCAGGACACGAAACGAGATAATGCTGTTTTTTTTTTTCTTTTTCTTTTATTAACAAAGCAAAGATAAGAAATCACGAAAAATAAAATGTGGGATTTAAATGTTTCAATATGTTGAATTTTTTTTTTTTTTTTTTACAGGACATTATATCAGTAGGAACTGAAATACAAAATACGAAACCAGATAATACCTTATTGGTTTTTCCTTTTCTTTTCTTTTTAAACAAAACGAATATAAGAAATTACAAAAAAATATGAAATTTGAAATTTGAAACTTAAATCTGACGTTTCAACATTTCGAGTCTTTATTTTTTTCTTACAGAACTTATATAAGTAGAAACTGAAAAACAAGATTTCAAGTTTAAATATTGTAATATTTTAGTATCTGTGGTCCCTATTTTAGCTTCTTTTTAGGAATGAATTTTAAAATCAGTTTTATAACTCGGCTCAAAGACTCGAAAAAGAAGAAGAATTCTCGATAAGTTGGTCCGTTCTTGAGTTTTTGATAAGCCGACGATTTTTAAAATGTTAAGTCAAAGCAAGGATTCTGACCCCAGAATGCTTACTGTCACATTTTAATATCAATTTTTCAATGTAAGTTCATTAAGAATTCACTGTGAACGAAGACATTATCTGGCAGAATTTTAGAAAGCAAAGTACATGATGCGTGGGGAAGGTCTAACACGAACGGTGATTAAAAAAAAAAAATCGACTTTATAAAATATCAAAATTATGTCAATGAATGAAAATGGAACCGGTTTATATCTGTTAATGCAAGTCTAACTTATAATTAATAACCGGTTATATTAGGGATTTAGGCAGAAACCGAGAGAGATGTATAGGGAAAATGTAACTTGAAAAATATTAAAAAAATGTAAGCGTAGTTCAGATTGGTAGCGGCCGAAAATGTCATCAGTTCATCCAATAACACAACAAAATTTTATTACTGAAACCGAAAAATGAAAAGTCAGTGTGAGATTAACGCAATTAATATAAATACTTCATGAAAACAGTAATTTTGTAATTACTAACCAAAAAAATGCCTTATATTCTCAAAAAGTAATGATGGAATTAGAATTATATTTTTTATATTGCTCCTTTCTCTGATATTCTCCCCACCAGCATTCATGAAATCACACCGGGTCCTCCCATGAAATATACGAATATCGAGAAAGTGATAACCGTGATTGTTGGTGATGAGGGCATTCAGTGAACAATGCCTCACAATTACATTAATTAGATTAATGGGCCACGCTTTACGAAATTAATTTATACCTGGACTCAGGAATTATGGCGGAATTGTAATTGTCTTTTGGTATCGAGCTTTCTGGGAAATGTGAAAGGCTTATCACATAGGAAACGTCTGTGCTTTTGCAGGAAAACCGATTTTGTCTAGAAATATGCTTATATGAAATCTCCGAACGCAGTTGTTATACTTGAAGTCTAGGGAAAGAATTTTTTCAAAAATGTTTTCATATATATATATATATTATATATATATATATATATATATATATATATATATATATATATATATATATATATATATATATATATATATATATATATATATATATATATATATATATAGGTGGCCTGTCCTACATCGTTGCCAGAAGCACGATTATGTCTAACTTTAACCTTAAATAAAAGAAAAGCTACTGAGGCTAGAGGGCTGCAACTTGGTATGGCTGATGATTGGAGGGTGGATGATCAACATACCAATTTGCAGCCCTCTAGCCCCAGTGGTTTTTAAGATATGAGGGCGGACAGAAGAAATGACAGGATAAGTTAAAAGACTTATTGGTAGTCAGATTTTTCAGCGTGGTAAAACGTTACGAATCAATTTCCTTCAATATATCTAAAAATGAATCCCCGTAGGGAGGTAGCGCCATCAGTGTACCTCATGCGGTGCACTGTAGGCATTACTTAAGGGTCTTTGCAGCGTCCCTTCGGCCCCCAGCTGTTACCCCTTTCATCACTTTTACTCTACCTCCTTTCGTATTCTCTTTCTTTCATCTCCTTTTACACGCTCTGCTAGCAAGTGATTCGTAGTGTAAAACTCAAAAAGTTTTCCTCCTGTTGCACCTGAATGACCTTAGAGGTCCCAGCGCTTGACCTTTTGCCTAAATCCTATCCTATTCTATAGATGAAAACTTTTGTATTGAAGGAAAGTCGTGCTGTTTGAATTAACAGTAAAGTGAAATATATAATAAAATAGATGATTTAAGTTAAATGCGTTTGACGCTGAACAATTCAGACTTCCATCACGCAGCCGTAAACGAAATCCCTAAAGCATATAAACTTATATTAAATACTTGTATAAGAACTTTTTTTTTTTTTACAGGCTCAAACCAAAATCCGTTCTGATCCGATTGTTATGGGAAATAAAACTGAAGCGATGCTGTTAGCTGATTATTCTAGTAAAACAAGTATTCTCTGTGAGGAGAATTTAATGCTCCTGGTACTGTTTTTGTTGGCTCAGCGTTTCCAGTGGATGTATATTTATAATAATGAAAAAACAGATACCAGATCTGATTGCATAAACAGAAAAATATGTGTAGGGTATGAAGAACACGTACGTTTACGGTGCACGTGTGTAGAGAACGTGACTGAGGCTTCTCAGTGAGAGGAGTTGAAATAAGACACACACACATGTCTATTTTCCTTTGTCTTTTGTGCCTATACGGACATTTCTCCCACTCACATTCACATCCATAAAGAATGAGATATTCTAGAGCACCATTCCCATGTCAGTGCAGTCTTGAATAATGCCTTGAAGACAGTCTAAAAAACTAAACATGTCTGAAAGAGTTCCCATTAGCTAAATACATATACTGTTCACCAGGAAATCTTTTCGTAATGGATTTTAGATATTGGCGTTGCAATGTCCTCTCTGAAGAGATCTTGCTGCTCGACGCAGTGCATTGATTGATTATACGTCATTATTTTCTCTTAATTTGCATAATGACAGTTTTACGAAAAACGGAAGTAATGAAGGAAAGTTCAATTTTCAAAAAGTCGTGAAATGTTAATCAGTTGATCGTTTTATTTATTCGTAATGATCTGGCGGTGGTAGAGTAAGGATTCTTGTCTAATGTTAGCCAACCTTTGGCCCTACGAACATCAGAGAAGAAGACATGGTTTAGACATCATCAGAAGATACGCTCAGTGAAGAGTAATTTTCCTTTCATCCTTTGGATCAGGGGAAACCTAACACCAAGTATCTGTATCTTATAAATTTTTCTGAATATCCATGTATTTCTCTTATAAAACAATATTCATCATAAATAATGTTGGGTAGCGTCGCCAAAACATCTTGCAGAACTCTCGCCCTTGAGATTTATTGCAAGAATGTTCTTTTCATTAGCTTGGCTCTTATATAACAAAAATAAAAGGTGACATAGCGACTGAAATTTAAACGAAAACGAGCTTTCTACCCTAGGATACTGGTTTTGGTGTCATTTTAGCCCAATACAACAACAACAACACTCTGTAGTTTGCTATAAAACAATATTCATCATAAATATTGTATGTGATATTATGAATTTATTCTTCGTCGTCCAAAACAGCGATTGATTGCCTACTGCAAGGATTTTTAAAAATTTTTTTCGAGAACACCTGTAGCAATATTTGTCCTTGATTTGTGTGTATGAACCTGCTTTTCATTTCAGAAACTTACAAGATACTGTCATTTTCATTTTTGTTATTTTCATAAGTTACAGTTTTTCATTATATGCTAAGACATTCAAAACATCAGAAAATAAAAAAAGGTGACCATAGCCTGACTGAAAATTTAAACGAAAACGATTAGATAAAGCCTTTTGGAAAGGGTAGAGCCTATTGCTTTTCATCACTTTCATTTCTTTAGCTTATTTTATTTTGTATGTCCATCCCATACATTTCTTGATGGTTTCCGCGTCTCTGTAAAAAAAATAGCCGTAGAGTTGTACAGATTTTTCAGCACTGTGTACTCTTATATTTATCAGGCAGGAAATACGGGTGATATTTTAGATATAAAAATAATGAATTTTTGCATTTTCAAAATTATTCATATGAGTTTTATGAGGTGTATCAAACAATTGTTTCCTATGCCAAATGCTTATCTTATAGTTTGTTCGTCACTTCCTAGAAATAACTCTTTACGCAGGAGTAAGTCTGAACTAGAACCAAATTTCTGATACACTTTTTGTCCCGTGGAGAAAAATTAGCATTCAGTTTCCAGTGCATCTCCTATCAGAGCAACCATTTGCACCGCATCATATCCGTCATAAAAGCCACCAATAACTTATTTTCAGCTTCCAGTTGCCTCAAGACCTGCTGTGGAGCAAAGGTACCTCATGGACAGCCATTCCCTGGAATGCCTTCTTCACCGTTGGAGTTTTCTGTAGCACGTTATTCGAACAAGAGCAACTCATATATCATCTCAGACGGCAGCAGTTTGACATCGCTGTTGTGGACATACTCTACAACGAATGCAGCTTGGCCCTGGCTCATCATTTGAGTAAGTAACGAAGTTATACAAGTTATACAAATTCCTACTATGCCTGTTGATTGAACGTGACGGACCAGTTGCATTTAAGGATCTCTCAATCGGCTCTTTGCCTCTACCTAACTTTGTCATGCTGTCATCAACTCTGAAGCAGGAAAGAGACCTCAATTCCAGCATCGTTTTTAAGTACACTAAACATACTTAATTTCTGTCATTGCTAGATATACATTCTTCAGTACAAGGTGAGAATCACAGCACTCGAAATAGATGTCACTGGTTCATACAAAGATTTCCAAGCCCAAAAATATTAGCTCCTTTATGACGTAATGATTGAACAGAATAAAACTAATAGCAGCAGGAGATTGCGTCATGTGATAATGTGGTCGTTGCAAAGATATGCTGACTTGCTGAGACCCTCCATTTTTTGCGATTAAGTTAAATAATGATAATGTGTGCTGAGAGATTTTCTCCTTAACGAGTGTCAGACATATTAAGCTACATTTTGTCGCAGACTTTTTGCTTTCATCTGTGACCCTCGCCCGTCTCGTCATCATTACATGAGCAAACGAGGAATGTAATATCATTCTCATTAAACGAAAAGCTGCCTATTATTGTTCATTAACGCTTTTAAGAAAATTACTTACGTAATCGTATGTTCGATTGAAATGCACTTTTATATTTATATATGATGTTCTCCTTAAACGATAAGATGCATCCTACAGTTTGTTTACTTTTGAGGAAAGTTGTTTATGTCAACATATGTTCGATTAAAATACTTTTTTATCACTAGCTTACGTATATATGGTTTTTGTTTTATAACGTTTATATGTAATATAATTCTTTAATGCTTGTGTGTGTGTGTGTATATATATATATATATATATATATATATATATATATATATATATATATATATATATATATATATAACATTCTATTTAAGCTTTAAGCTGCCTCCAGCAGTTCATTTACTCTTCAAGAAAATTGTTTATGTAAATTTATGTTCGATTAAAACGCTCTTACTACTAGCTAATGGATAAATGCTTTTATTTTAGTTCAGTTCAGTTCAGTTCCCCGTTCAGAAATTTATTTGTGTAAACATATGTCCGGATTACATACACTTTCATAGCTAACTTATGGAGAAAAATGTTTTGTATGTATATGTATATATATATATATATATATATATATATATATATATATATATATATATATATATATATATTCTATATTAAACGATAAGCTACCCCTATAGTTTTTATCTTCTGAGAAAAAACCCCTATTTTTACTCTCTGAAAACTTCATGTGTCAGAGCAAAAAATATTCACGTTTTTTACTGACATAAGAACAAATGCTTTTTATTTCAATATATATTTATAATAATGATGATTTTCCTCTGTTTGAACCAAATTTTTTATTTTGATATATTTATACTTATAATTTTTTGTCTTGTTTATGAACCAAACATTTTATGTTCCCCGGCAGACCTTCCGTCCATTGGGTACTGGGCATTCACTTTCGCTGGAGGAGAACCTCAGTATACCACAGCCTTCAGTCCACCTTCGTCAGTCCCCTTTATTCTGTCGCACTACGGAGACTCCATGTCCTTCTTCCAAAGAGTTCTCAATCACCTTTTGGCTCTAGGTAGCCATTTGGTCATGCAAGTGAGTACGAGAGAGAGAGAGATTTATATATTTTTATAAATACATGTATGTATATGTGTATATATATATATATATATATATATATATATATATATATATATATATATATATATATATATATATACATATATATATTCACATATATACACATACAAAGACTTGCTTATTCTACTGTTCAATCTACTCATCTTCACAACCATCAGATACGCCTCTCCCTGGAAGAATCACCCATGTCAGGATATTTGTGATAAAACATGAAGACATCATCTTAAACCAAAATCACTCCTCTAAAAAGTCCTCATCACTCCCTATTCCAGGTACAGTTCGCAGTGACAAACAGCAAAATCCAGACGTATTTGCCTGGAACTCCCCACCCGTCCGCCCTGCTGGCTAACCTCTCCGGAGTGCTCATCAACTCCCACCCTTCGCTGGATTATCCGAGACTGCTTCCTCCTTCTTTCATCAACGTCGGGGGGATGCAGATTCGTCCCCCTAAACCTCTGCCTTCGGTAAGTGATTCCCGTCGTGCATTAATGCTCTTTCGTAGGTCCGATAACAAAAGGGTATGGAAATAGGTTTCCTGGAAATCGTGCAGTTTCAAACAGGTCTCCTTCGTTTCACTGTGAGACTGGAAATGCTGTGTTCCAGAGTTATTGTGGGTATGTATATATAATTATTTTCATTCATAATATATATATATATATATATATTTATATATATATAAATTATTTTTATTCATAATATATGTATATGTATATATACACATATATATAAATATGTGCGTGTATGTATGCATGCTTGCATGTATGTAAGTACGCATGTGTGTAAATATATGTTAACCAATCGATCGTAGACAACATGATTTATCTGGAGATATGCTGCCTGAAGAGAAAGCAGGCTCGTGTCAAGAGAGCGAAATGTACTGCAGATAATAGAAAACAGAATGAAGCCACATTTGAATAATGCCTGCGATCAACGAGATTGCAAGGAGAACAAGCGGTTGAATTATGGAAAGCTTGATGCTGTGGTCACAGATAGCGTGAATGAGCTGTTGACCTGCACAAATTATGCCCCGGTAAGAGAAAGCTTTCAGAGGAATGAGTGGGAAGAAATAATTATGTTCTTTTGTTGCGGCAGATCTGATTTTGAGAACGACTTTGGCTCGTACGTGGAAAGATGAATTCAGTTTTTTTTCTCTTTTTTTGAAAAAGGAACACACGGAAGAATTTGAAAGAGGGAGACCAGTGTTGTTTTAGGTAGGGAAGAGGCGGTGCATTTCTTACGTTTGTAATGGAATAATGCAATTAAGGAGGAATATGTCAGCAAGGGGGAACGTCTAAATGTGGCATTTTTGGCTATTTAGAAACCATATCAAAGAATTGGTTGAGATGCAAGCTTGTACAGATGCTTTGCATGGATACTAAAGATATAACAGGATATAGGGTGATTTAATATTTTGATGATGAAAGAGATAACCAGAGTACGGGAAATGGCTAATTTTGTAAAAAAAAAAAATGTATCTAGATAATGTCTATGAAGTTTACATGACTATCTTAATATTTATGTGAATGAGTCGTTGGTAGAAATCAGGGAAGGTATTGGATTTGAAGGCGCAAGTTGGTGGAATAAGAAACGAGGTTGTTATTAGTGTATGGAGTAACTGATGTTTGTTGAATATATAGTAATGGGCGTATCAGCCAAAAAAAAAAAAAAACGGAGGCTTGAAATTCTTTGACAACATTTGTAAGAGGAGAAACATGAAAGTGAAAGCTAACATGAGACAGGTTATCAAGTCAAGGACTTGGGACAATAAAATTGATATCAATAGTGAAAACAGCATTTGGTTGAATCCAAGAAACACTAAATTGATTAGGGCAAAAGGAGGATTTTCAACAGAGCAAGTTGGTGCTTGGACCCATCACCGGGTTTTTGAGTGACCTCTCCTTTATGGAATTAATGTGCGGATCTTGAATGTATGAGAGAAAAATGGTAGGAGATCCTGGGATGGCCTACTTTTGTTTTGTGTATGTATATATATATATATATATATATATATATATATATATATATATATTATAGATAGATATATATATATATATATATATATATATATATATATATATATATATATATATATATATATATATATATATATATATATATATATATATGTATGTATATTTCAGGACCTGGAAAACTTCGTCAACGGTTCGGGTGACGCTGGAATAATCCTGTTCACGATGGGCATCAGCTTCAACTCGAAGGTCGTGCCCTCCTCGCTTATCGATGCCTTCATGAGAGCGTTTGGGCGCCTCGAGCAGAGAGTAAGGCAGCATGCATTAAGAATTTTGGTTTGATTTAACTCTCGTGATTTTAACATTGGTGAAATATATATATATATATATATATATATATATATATATATATATATATATATATATATATATATATATATATATATATATATATATATATATATATATATATATATATATATATATATATATATATATATATTTTATTATATATATATTTTTTTTTGAAGATAACATGAATCTGGTTCAAACTGAACACGATTTTAACATTGGTGAAATATATATATATTTTTTGGAAGATAACATGAATCTGGTTCAAGTAAAACACGATTTTAACATTGGTGAAATATATATATATATAAATTTTTTGGAAGATAACATGAATCTGGTTCAAATAAAACACGATTTTAACATTGGTGAAATATATATTTTTTTTTAGAAGATAACATGAATCTGCTTCAAGTAAAACACTTGGGATTTAGCTCATAGAAAAGATGTTAAACTGATTCTAACGCTGTCGGGTATAATTTACTTAAACTGTGTAAAACTTTTGAAGACACCCCTCCTATTATGGCAGTAGTATATAATAAAGCTCCCAGCATACCAAGATATTGCATTAATTTCATATTACGCATCTAGTGAATCATAAGAAGTGATTTCATATGAATGGAAATTTATCTTAATTTTTTTTTTTTTTTTTAATTATAATTTGACCACTTAGGGCAGGTGGTCTCCGATTGTGGGTGCATTTTTTAATGGAAAAGTTTGTGTACGCGTATGGATAGATAACGTAAGAATTTAAATGTCCATATAACTAAATAAAAGGTTAAAAATAGTGTTGCATGAAGGGCTACGTATTTGCCATCCATTTAGAGTAACGGGAAAAGTCATGAAATATTTCACCATTAAACCCTATGCATTCTGATAATCGAAACATTTAGAGATAAATCACGGGAAAATTTTATTATTTCTTCTCATTTACCAAAATTTTCACCTCATGATTGTCACTTACTGAGAGGCTTAAAATCACTATCTCTAGGTCCTGATGAAACTGGAGGAGGAATACCCCCACCCCCCGTCTAACGTTAAGCTGGTGAAGTGGTTGCCCCAACAAGATGTCTTAGGTGAGTCCTTCATTTGCGGTAGAATTCATGATTAAGGTGCGATTACTTAGCAGATGTTGAAACGAAACATGTCAGATATCGGTCGTCATCTTGTCATCATCTGTTAAATACACGTACGCTCCAGTGCTTAAGGCTTCGTGAGATTGCAACATATGCAAAAGTCTCCCTTTCGATTGCTGGTGACAGGTATATAATATAGTTTTTTTTTTTTCCAAATATTTGGCTGGTATTGACATATGAACCATGCATGAGTTTTTAATCCTGTGATTGATTTCCCTTGCTTGGGGGCGCACTGAAACACGTTTGTTTTTGTTCAAACAGTTTCGCAGTTTCATCTTTAATTTATTGATTTGATAACATATATATATATATATATATATATATATATATATATATATATATATATATATGTATATATATATATATATATATATATATATATATATATATATATATATATATATATATATATATATATACACACACACATATGAACTGAGGAATGTGATGACCCCATTCCTCAGCTAGAGCAGGTGCAGCCCTCGATTCTGCAGGATTATATATATAAGTAATGGCTTTCAAGATGCTGGGGCCTAATTACCTCACCATTAAAGATATGTTGTGAAACCAGAAGTCTACCAGCTTAGACCAGCCCTTCCAAAATGGGAAAGAGGCGTGATTAGACAAAACGCACCTACGCACATGCACACACACACACACATATATATATATATCATAATCGATTCTCCGATCAGGTATCGTGTATTATCTATTTTTTTTTATCTTTTTTTCTTTCACCTTATCTCATGGTAAAGCTTGTTTTTGCTGACAAAGAGTTTTTTCCAAAAAAAAAAAATTATATTTATTTTCTCTACATGAAAGCTGGGATTTTAATGACAGTTATTGAACTTTAATTAAGTCAAAGCTTCTCGACAAAGGATTATACACATTAATTAATAAGAGTCACGATTGAATATCACCTTACGGCCTTTCAGCAAACGAGAGAGAGAGAGAGAGAGAGAGAGAGAGAGAGAGAGAGAAGAGAGAGAGAAGGCAGCACCCAAGTCCGGCGGACTTCCCGTGTGTGCTCGAATATCCTTTAGGATTTCGCAAGGGGCCTGAGGACGGCAAACAAGAACCTCGATGTTTTTGGAAGGAAAAGTTGGAACCGAAATCTCCGCCTTTAGCCGAGCATCACGTTTCAGGGAGCTGAGACCGCCGACCAGACAAGCCGTTTCTGTTTGCCCCGTCCAGTAAGGGACGGGAATAAATGATTTTCCCCAGACGCATAAACAAACTGCTCGGAGATCGAGATTAAGGAGGTGCAAGCAGATGGGACGGTTAAGGAAAGGGAGTAGAAATAAAGAGGTCAGGAGGAAAGATAATGTAACTGTGTTCCACTGCTCGAGGAAATGGCGCGAGAGGCTCTCGGATCAGTAGAATTGTGAAAGATAAAAGACTAGCTAAGTTGGAAGGATCTAAAAAAAAAAAAAAGTCATATTTCTGACATTTTTAACTGCGATAAATATCAGTGCATGAATTTCTAGTAAAGTAAAGCACTTTCAAAATTAATTTGTGTAGATTTACGTGCGTTGACGTTTAATATGAGAAAATATGGAAGAATTGCAACATTCTTGAGCCAAATTAGTTCATTTTTCAGGCTTTATAAACCAATCATCTACCCAGGGTACATAAATATGTAGTCGGCATCATTAAGAATTATCAATAGATTAAAAACCTTGTATCCTTTTTGAGAGAAGGAAATGTTATTCTTTTGTAAATTGTTCTGACAATCTAAGACTGCATGACCAAAATTGAGAAATTTGATTTACAGCCGACTGCTAATGATGATAATCAGCAAGGAACAATTGCAATCTGTCACAAAATATCAGGTAATGGCCTTTCCATGAAGTAACAAGGCATTAAATGCAACAGGTGCGAGAGGAGTTACTTTCGTTTCTCCTGCAGAAGTCGCAGAGTATTTCCGAATATGAATATAGGAAATGTTCATTAATATTACCCAAACCACACTTTACTCGACAGCTCACCCAAAAACTAGACTGTTCTTCACACACTGCGGAATGCACGGGGTAATCGAGGCTTTGCATTATGGCGTTCCAATGGTGGGAATGCCCGTCTTTGCAGATCAAGAGGACGTCCTCGTCAGGATCCAGCAGAAGGGGGTGGGCACTGGGGTTCCTAAAAATGCAGATGAGGAGACCATCTATAGAGCTGTTGCAGAGGTCCTCCAGAACCCGAGGTAAGCTGGATTCGCCCGTAGGTTATGCTTCAGTAAGGAGCAGTTTGGCATGACGACTGTTCATCCTCTGGAATGTTGGCAACTTTTTCGGAAACTTCCCAGTCAGCTGGTAATTTGTGGAAGCGATAACTTTGACATATGATCATATTAAACCATTTCGAAATCAGTTGATGAATGGTAAATATACTTTTGATCAGTTATGATGAAATGAATGAGTCAATTTCTTGTTAGATTCTGAACAACTGAAAACTATAAGTATCCCACCACACACGCCCCTTCCTCAGGTACAAAAGAAACGCCCTTCGGTTATCCAGCATCCTCAGGGACAATCCAGAAGACCCCCTCAACCAAGCCCTGTGGCTGGTGAACCACGTCATCAACACCAAGGGCGCGGAGCACCTGAAGTTCTCCGCCAGGAACCTCGGTTTCATCCAGTTCTTCGGCCTCGACGTCTTCATGTTCTGGCTTCTGTCCATCTATGCGCTTTTGTTTTATGTTTTCCCCGTGACGAAGAGGCTGGCCTGGTCGCTCGTCTTGTCCCGTCAGAAGATGAAAATTCAGTAGGGGTGGAACCAGAAGTACCTTAGAGTTCCTTTTGTTAGTTTGACTCAGGTAATTAATTTCGAGTGATATCGGTACAAATCTTGGAAAAGTTAATCTACTTATAAAGTACTTTATGCATTATGTATTTTGATCTCCAAAGGAAAAAGGTATGTACAGTTTTTACTGTATATGCTACTTGTCTCACTGTGACAGTTCTGTACAGATTGTTTATTTTTATGCAAATAGATGTTTTAATAAGTGTAAGTGGAAGTGTAACAGGTAGTGTTATATTTTTTGTAAAATGTAACTAGCATAATAATAAACGTAAAATTATCCACCATGAAGTTGAATTGTTTTTACTTTAAGTGAAGTAAATTTTTCAATCCTTGTGTAACGTTTCATAGATGCAATGTTACAATGTTACATACATCCTTGGGAAGAGGTATTTCAGTGAACTCGACCGTGAAATCAAATTTCCAATGCCCTCAGAATGGATTCGTATTGTCGGTTTGATTGACGATGGCAGATTGTAGAATCTGTCTTTTGCACCTGTTGCTAGTTTCGAAAAAGAGATTGTCCTCACAATTTAATGCAATATCTAGAATCCTTTATATAAACTGAAAAACCCAATCTTACTGAACCTTATTTTCAGTTTCTCTGATATAGATTCGGTTACGGTTATTGCATGGTATTATATAAGCATCAGCATCAGTTTGTTGTTATTTAGAGACATGTGTGTTTTTGAGCGAACTGCCGAGGATTTTGTGATAGTGAAAAATGAACTCGTTGTCAGATCTTAGGTGTTCAATAACATTTTTGATGTTTCTAACGTAAGCGAGCTTTATTATATATATATATATATATATATATATATATATATATATATATATATATATATATATATATATATATATATATATGTATCTATATATATTTATATATATATGTTTATACAGTATATATATTATTTTATATATATACATAATTATATGTATATACATATACGTATATAGATATGCATTTCTTACAGTGTATCTCACAAAATTAAGCTGTAGAGTAGGATTGTATACTTAAACCTGATCCCTAGCAGTGAAAAGAGTGAAGAGAGAAACTTTAATATATAAAATAACCCCAAAATCTATAGCGTTCTAGAACTGAAATTCAAACAATGCATAAAACAATAACTTTCGAACATCGCGCTGTGATAAACAAAAAGAAGTTGCACAAAATCACGGAAACAGCACAAGCTAATAAATGATGAAATTGTTATTTTGCCTATGCTAGCAAAACAAGCATTGCAAATGGAGGCAACACAAAAACATTTATTGATAATAAAGCTATAAAAGAGGTCACAATGAAAAGTTCTGAAAAAAGATAGGAAGAGTAAAACTATTTCTGATAGTATATCCCTGTGATATTTTGAAAGGAATTTCTGGCATGACGGCACGGAAAATGAACCATTGTTTTGGTAAGAATTTTATTTTGCGATTCATTTGTAAAATATATAGAATTTCAAATTGGGAGAAGCAGTATAACAGTATCAGCTTTTATATGGAACAGGAATAGATCTGAGCCCGAATTAGACTTTCTTGACAGAAATAGGTATTAGGGGATAAGATAAGCTGTTTTAGAATTATAGTTCATAAAAGCAAGAAAATATATTAAAAGAAAATAAAACCGTTTGTAACTAACAAGTGAAACTAGATTTGGTTGAATTAGCTTGGGATAGGATGCATTAGGCCATGTTAATAAACACAGATAGTAAGATATAAATGAATATAGATAATAATAAAAATAGCATATATATATATATACACACACACGTGTACATGTATGCATGTGTGTGTTGTAAGTACACGTATGCATGTACGTTAGGTTATGCCTCCACAAACCCAAATAGCTACGATGTCATTAGAATAGATAAGAATAACAGTACAGGTTGAATTAGGTTAATAAAACCTCCCAATTTGAGATGCTAACGTTACGGCCACTGCCCTCTGGGAGGTGCGTGACTTTGGCTGTTATAATTTCTACTAGCCGGGTGCTACGAGCCAAAGGGTTTCAATATGGAAAGCAGTCCGAACGAAATAAATAGTTGAGAAGTAGAGAATTAAGTATATAAGGGAAATAACAAAATAAAAGTAATTAGATGAAATAATTAATAACACTCTGGAAGGGGGTACATGTGAACTCGTGAACTTGCTGAATGAAAATGCCTTTGCACCTAAAATGAGCTTCAGAAGTTCCAACGATAAACACAGAAAACTGAAAACTTTTCGGTAAAAAGGTAGTCGGTCTTGCAGTAATTAATCTCGACTTGAAAATGAGTATATAGCAACAGTAAAAAGTATGACATTGTTGCGTTTGGCTGTGCGGATGATAATTATTTTCCTGCTATACTGCTGAGAGAATCTTATAAACTTTTAAAGCTTGAAGTATGTCATTACTGTATCGATATTGAATTCACCTTCCTTCTGAGGAATAAGAAAATAGGTCCCTTCTGTCAAGGGAGGTGGCTGCAATAATTGTAGAATGCCAGTGGATGCCGTTTGCTTATTTGGCATTCTTTACGAAATTCATGAAGGCTAAATGTGGTGAAAGTTATTACAGAATATTCAGCATCGCGAGAGAATTACGGTTTCTGTAACGCACTGAATATTCAGCTGCTGATGTCTGGGGCTAAAAGTCAAGGACTTGAACCAGTCATATAATCCAGAAAATCTATTTCGAAGCCATTTTCTCAAATAAAGACAGTTCAGTCTATGGAATTGCGCTACCTGTATTGAAAATACTGAACTTTCCTTAGCTGGATAACCACGCCCCTGGGAACATTATACCATCTACCCTGTTTGTGCTTTTACCGTAAGCACTGGTTTTTGTAACCTGCTCTGCAGAGTGTCAGCCTACGCTTTCTCTTGAGGCTACACGTAATCACTCGGCCAGATATCAGGAGTGATGAAAAATTATGTGCAGGCAACGTTACTGAATCTGGTCAGACCGCTCTTTGTTCAGTATAAACGTCTTAAGTATTCGGTTGAATTTGTTTAAAAGTGGTTTTTATCTCTCCAGTGAAGTCGTTGTAAAGTAAAGGAATATAATTTAATAGTGAAATCAGCAGGGGAGACTAGACGTAACAAAATATCAAATGTTGTTCCTACTACAAATCGAGGCCCGTTTCTGTAAGTTGAATACTTAACTGGACAACAAAGTGTCCAGCACAGAAAGCTGAATTTCTCTCTCTCTCTCTCTCTCTCTCTCTCTCTCTCTCTCTCTCTCTCTCTCTCTCTCTCTCTCTCTCTCTACACACGACGTTTTTCTGTTGCATCACTTCCTCACCTTTCCATTCCCATACGTTGACTAAAGCATCTCTCTCTCTCTCTCTCTCTCTCTCTCTCTCTCTCTCTCTCTCTCTCTCTCTCTCTCTCTCTCTCTCTCTCTCATACACATACACACGACGTTATAATTGTATCTGTTCCTCACCTTTTCATTCCCGTATCTTAAATAAAGTATTTCTCTCTCTCTCTCTCTCTCTCTCTCTCTCTCTCTCTCTCTCTCTCTCTCTCTCTCTCTCTCTCTCATATCTTAAATACACACGACGTTATAATTGTATCTCTTCCTCTCTCTTCATTCCCTCTCTCTCTGTTGACTAAAGCATCTCTCTCTCTCTCTCTCTCTCTCTCTCTCTCTCTCTCTCTCTCTCTCTCTCTCTCTCTCTCTCTCTCTCTCAAACACACACACAGCATTTTTCGAGCTAGTTTTCTTTTTTGTTTTCGGTCTAGTCAACCCCCACTTTCCATCCTGGAAACCAATCAGAAGTGCATGGTGCTCCCAGCTTTCAAATTGCATGGCGTAAAAGCCATTGTTAGTTGGGTCACTTCGAGATTCGGATTCAGGCTGAAGGGGATTTTCAAGGCAGAGTCCAAACACAGTGTGTGTTTTGGGAAAATCGGTATTGACATTTTTATTTTATTTATTTTATTTTATTTATTTATTTATTTTTTTGGTGATTTAAGGAAAATACAGTGTAATCAATTGGTGGGTTTGGTTTTCTAGATATGAACGCTATATAACTACAGTTAAGTATCTTGAAGATTAATCTTTTATGTAAAAAAACTCACCACCGCAATATACTGTGATTAGCAGATCAAGCTTTTCTCTACTGACTGTCACAGTTAAGATTAAAAATATTAAAACACTGATTTTGGTTTCCAAGTTTCTTATCATGGAGTTTTTTTTAATAGCCTCGAAAACACTATATGCTGCGTATTTTAGAGAGTAACGCAATAACAGGTTCTGATACGCTTTCAGGGAACTACTGAAATTCAGATAAGTTTTGCGAGCGAAAGTAAAATCTCATTCAATAACCATCCAAAACTTAACATAGACTTCTAAAGTTTTGCTTCTCGACCTAAAATGTGAATGAAAATAATAAAATATTCACTATAAATGGTTCACTAGACTTTATTAGGCCTACGTTTATTATATGATGTTTATTCACGTGACCACAGTACGGAACAACTTTTTAATTCCAATTTTTTTATATAATATTACAGCACCTTACCGCATCGAGTTCATATATTCGTGTACAAGTGGGCCACGAATTGGTTAGATATATGCCTGCAAATTGCACCGCGAAAAGTTCATCCTAGTATATACTACTTCCTTACTGCTTCACGTCCTTTCATTATTATTAGTAGTAGTAGTAATAATGTCCCGTTTCCGCCATTAAACTGTTGCTTCACATTTTAGGTGAAGAAGTGCCATTGCTTACGGAAAAAAGAACTTTGTCCCAACAACTGAAAAACATTTTCCCCCACAACTGGAAAACATTTTCCCTAACAACTGAAAAACATTTTCCCCAACAGCTGAAAAACATTTTCCCAACAACTGAAGAACATTTTCCCCAACAACTGAAAAACATTTTCCCAACAACTGAGGAACGTCTTCCCCAACAACTGAAAAACATCTTCCCAACAACGGAAACACATTTGCCCCAACAAGTGGAAAACATTTTCCCCAACAACTGAAAAACATCTTCCCCAACAACTGTAAAACATTTTCCCCAACAACTGAAAAATATTTTCCCCAACAACTGAAAAACATCTTCCCCAACAGCTGAAAATCATCTTCCCCAAGAACTGAAAAACATCTTCCCCACAACTGAAAAAAATCTTCCCCAACAACTGTAAAACATTTTCCCCAAAAACTGAAAAACATTTTCCCCAAACAACTGAAAAAAACATTTCCCCAAACAACTGAAAACCATTGTCCTTAGGATCGCTTTGTGTCGCCACCGCAGCGAATTCCAAGCGCTCTCGGGCAATGACGCTCCATCCGAAACCTGCAGAGTTTGTTGCCGGGTCTGGAAAATCGGGAATCGTTCTGTTTATTTACAATGGGACTCATCTTCAGCTCTGCTGGAATGCTTTCATGGAAGCAAGAATGCGCGTCAACCACACCAGTCGTTTTTCTTAGGTTTGTGCTTTGTTTATGAAGTCGAGAATCGGAATGCGGATAACTTTGTTTATAAGTCGAGAATGGGAATGCGGATAACTTTTGGTGGGATTTAACCACATAGACTAAATATAACTCTTTTGATGGGATTTAACCACACACATTAATTATAACTCTTTTGATGGGATTTAAGCACACATTAAATGTAACTCTTTTGATGGGATTTGACCAAACACATTAAATGTAACTCTTTTGATGGGATTTAACCACACACATTAAATATAACTCTTTTGATGGGATTTAACCACACACATTAATTATAACTCTTTTGATGGGATTTAACCACGCACATTAAATATAACTCTTTTGGTGGGATTTAACTCCACACATTAAATATAACTCTTTTGATGGGATTTAACCACACAAATTAATTACAACTCTTTTGATGGGATTTAACCACACAGTAATTATAACTCTTTTGATGGGATTTAACTCCACACATTAAATATAATTCTTTTGAAGGGATTTATCCACACACACACGAACCTGTATGCAAATATGCGAGGAGTTCGATTTTAAGGAAGGTGCTTGAATGGAACGGAATATGTAGTTTAGGCATAAAGCCAAGCGCTGGGGCCCACAGGGTCATTCAGCGCTAAGATGAGAATGAATGAAAATGGAAGTGATATAAATAATGATTTTAAAATAGATCGATGTTAGACAGGGAAGCAGGACTCCTCTGAGGTCTGTAAAATCTGACAACGATATAGGACAGGCCACCACCGGCCTGTGGTTAAAGTTTCATGGGCCGCGGCTCATACAGCAGTATGCCCAGATCACCGAAAGATAGATCTAGTTTCGGCGGCCTTGATTATACAATGTACAGAAAACTCGATTGCGCCGAAGAAACTTCGGCGCATTTTTTACTTGTTTGTATTTTTGTGTAAGCTTTGTTTGCGCGTATGATCTCGAGGTTGTTTGTTTGCGTCCTCCCATTATGTTTAAGCATTTGACTGAGGAGATGACCTCACTGCCCCCCAAATAAAAAAAAAAAATATGAATAAATTGTAAGTTTATCATTTTAATCCGTGCAGAGCTAAATGAGCTTTTAGCTCCCTTAAATGTTTCGGCATAAATTCATTGATGAATTATGTTGAGAAGAAAAATGTATTTGAGCCTAAAATGAATACTTTTAACCCAGAATTCCTTTTTTTGCATTTTTCTAATTTTCTAACAATTTCTTTACCATTTTCCTAGAGGAAGGCGTTATTTAACAACCATTAGGACTAAAATCTCCCCCTTCACAGTAACGTCACGTTCAACAAATCTCCAACAACAGTAGCGGGAATCTTTTCTATACAGAGCTCCTTCCATTTTTCCGAGGGGAAAGGATAATGGATATCTCTAGATATCTCATCATCCGGCAGACGCTATGAGCTCTGAAAGGGCGCGAATGACGACATAGGAGACTCAAGACCCCATCACGGTGTCCT
Source organism: Macrobrachium rosenbergii (assembly GCF_040412425.1). Lineage (NCBI taxonomy): Eukaryota > Metazoa > Arthropoda > Malacostraca > Decapoda > Palaemonidae > Macrobrachium > Macrobrachium rosenbergii. Next base: position 11,356,386 of record NC_089780.1, on the reverse strand, counting down.
ACGCAAGGATAAGGTAGTGTGCCGTAGGACCTCGACGGATCGGAATAAAAGGCGACGAACGAAAGGATATGGCAGGATAAAACCAAATGTTCTCCTCGCCAGTCTGTGGCATCTACTGAAGAAGAGAGGCTTTTGGCCGATGGGAGTGTGTTAAAACGCTGGAGAATGTTGGGTAAATGTCTTCATCAATCAGTCAGTCAGTGCGTAAGTTGAATGTAGGGCGGGGGAGGGCGGGCTTCTGTGTTGTTGGTGTAATTAATGGAGATTGTTTTTTTTTATTATTCCTGGTTTGTTTGTGCGTATGTGTGTGTGTGTGTGTTTGTTCATCTTGATATGAAGCCGGAGGAAAGGGGAACCTAATGCCTTCATTGCATAAATATATATATATATATATATATATATATATATATATATATATATATATATATATATATATATATAATGTGTGTGTATGTGTATGTATATATGTATGTATGTATTTTGTATGTATATACATTCATACATCTATATATACTTATATATATATATATATATATATATATATATATATATGTGTGGAAAGACACATTCATACATCTATATAAATTAACAGTAAAAATTATTTTTTAACTATAATCGACATATCCAGCGTGTACAAAATATTTTAAATATCCACGTGTACGCTTCCATTCAGTAATTGTATTATGGAAATTTGAAGCTGTTGTATAATTGCGTTATGGAGATTTCAAGTTCGGGAAAGAGGTTTATATAACCCTCTCGGATTTAAGGGTGCTCTACTTTCATAACGAGGGAACAATTACGTTTTATTTCGCTTTAATTTTATTTGAAAACTTTTTATAACCTGCCGAGGACACAGTTGTATTAAAAACGGAAAATGAAACTTTCGTGGAAGTTTGAGTGTCATATAATATATATATATATATATATATATATATATATATATATATATATATATATATATATATATATATATATATATATATATATTATTTTTTTTTTTTTTTTTTTTTTTTTTCAAAATGAAGATATCCGTACAAAGTTGATAAGTGTCTCACAAAAGTTGTCATTATTATACGTAAATTAGATATGATCCACAATCATTATCAAACACTTTATTTTACAATTTTAGTCCACCATCAAATGAAATACATGATTTCTAAGCCTTAGGAGTGTACGCAATTATTATTAAATTTATAACATAATAATTACATACAGATCTTCAGTTTGCGACTTAAATACAGTACATTAAACTCCAGCCTCAGACGAAGACCCCTTCAGGAATGGGTTGAGACAGGACGAAGGAATTCCTTCTGTCCAGTTGTTGCGCAAAATGACGTGACATTACTGCAAGATGGGTTTCAATGGCATTTGACATTCTGGTACATGAAGGCTTTGTATGATTTATGCCACCGGAAAAGTAAGTGGCGTATTTGTGAGAGAGAGAGAGAGAGAGAGAGAGAGAGAGAGAGAGAGAGAGAGAGAGAGAGAGAGAGAGAGAGAGAGAGAGAGAGAGAGAGATGCAAGCAGACTTTCATTGATTAAGAAAGCACTACTTTTAGTTTCACTAATGGTTTACGGAACACGAAAGAAAGAGAGTACATTTGGAATTAAGTAAAATGAAAATGGTATAATTTAAGCTTTGCTTGAAAATTACCGGTATACAATCCCACCTACAAAACATTAATTTCTTGCGTACTCCTGCTATTGCTTTCAGTGTGGAAACATGCAGAAATATCCTGTTAATAATGACTAATTTCACTCATGAAAATTCTCAGTCCATGGAACGCGTTGTTGGTGAAGTAATTCATTGCGTAAGAGTTACGAAATCCGTATTACGGCGTGATGCATACCAACTTCCTTTCAAAATTTTTGTAACTCTCATTCAAGGATGAAATCACGGCGATAAAAAACTTGCCGGAGAACCCGACTTCTTTCGTCTTTAATGTTTAAGCCGTTGGCATTTGTGTGTGTTACCGTTCTGAAGAGCGTAGCCATTCATATTCTGTTTGGAAAAAGGTTAAAATACTTTGAATACCTAGCGCCATTGTCTTAAAATGAATAACTTTCTCAAGAGCTGTTTATGGAAATCAGTACTGATCTTTCGCTGATGCGTTCTTCCTGACTCGTTTGTAATGCTTTTATTTATCTAAAATTCGTTTTATTTTTTGCTGCAGTTTTTTCTTTGTTTCAAATATGGCATCGTTCTCTCCATTCCCCTTTTAATTTATTTTCGTGTATTAGGTAAAATAGAGGTATTGTGTATATCAGTCGAACTGCACATCATATTTTTTTTTTTTGTTCTGTAGGTGAAATCAAGAACAAGTTATATCAAGCATTACAGATGTTTCACCTCTTATGTCACAGGTGTTTCAAAAAGCACCTGTAATATCTGGCTGTATCCAGGAAAACCTTCCACATGATATTACCTTAGTTCCGCTCCGTCAAACCCTCCACACGCAGTCCTGCCGTTACGTGGACCATCTTGATGGGGTCTTCAATTCCGAGATCCCATTTCCCATTGGTCCTAAATTGGCCTATACAATAGTCCAAGTCCCCCATCTCATTATTTAGGCTCTTTCAGATCTCATACCATCGGGTGGGAGAGATATTTATCCATTCCCTCAGACGAATGGAAGAGTTTAAGTAGAAGAAATGGCTCCCTGTTACGGTTATGGCTTGGTAAAACGTGAGGTCACACTAAAAGGAGGGATTTTTAGGCCTATCCGTCGTGTGACAAGGGATTGGTTGGCATATAAAATGCACCTGTAACGAAGGTAAATTAAAATTTACGTAAAGTGCCCCCCACCCAAAAAAAAAAGAATCTGTGAGTTAAAGTATTTCCTGTGAAGAATTTTTTTTTTATATATTTTTTCTTATATTTGTGGTTGACGAGTTTGAAATGCTGGCAATTTTATTACTTCCCTTTGATATTTCTACATAATTGTAAAACGTGCATGAGGGTGTATATTTCCATCTTCATACACACACATGTACACATACACACATATATAATATATATATGTGTATATATATATATATATATATATATATATATATATATATATATATATATATATATATACATACTGTATATCAATAGGTCCTTACAAATGAATCTTTTACCTATTTTGGGCTGGCCCCCCAGAAGAAATTACCCTCTATTTTTCAGCTCATTTTCCTCATTATTAATCAAACTACCACGTGAAATCTGAATTTAGATAAGACCCTCACTTCCGTTTTTGAAGAAAAATATAAGTTAAGCTTCTCATTCCACATCTTGACATTACCGCTTTTCCATTTGTCGTTTCTTTCACGAAAGTATTCGTCGGTGACGCAGGAACCACCGAGGCGTTGAATGGGAATCCCGCGGTGGGCACAACGATTCCAAAATTCCCGAACCGGCAACACCAGCGGGTATCGGGAAATGTGTCATTATGTAAGTGCGCCTTTTTTTTCACTCGTAGAAGTTGCGATGGCAATTGGGAAAAATATTGCGGAAGGACGATTGTGGTGATTTAGAAAGAAAAAAGAAAGATAAAAATATGTATGCAAAGATGTATACCTAACCCCGTGGTATGTTTGTCACAATTCCACAATCATTCGGAATTGCTGAGCTGTGTGTTGGCACAATTCGCAAAATCGTTATCGAAAATGAAATTGTGTGATGACAATTCAAACCGATCTTTTATCATGTAGTTGATGATACTTTTCCCACGTCGGTAGGTTTGGAAAAGCAGTGAAGATAATTATTTGCGAAGACGTGAAAATCCTTCATAACAATAATAATAATAATAATAATAATAATAATAATAATAATAATAATAACATTGTAAAAATTTATAATTATAATAAAACGAATTAATAATATCAGTTATATGGGGGATAAGGAAGAGGAGGGTTACAATATAGTATTTTTGTAGAGAATTTTATTTAGACAGGTGGGTTGTCGATAGCATGCCAATTCCTCCACCAATGGTGGAGATTGAAAATTTGGTCTCATTGAATCCAAAAATGTGTAATATTATTCGGATGCATACTTTGTTCTAAATTGCGTTAAGGTGAGTTGTATTATTTCAAAAATTAATGAGTGTTCAATTTCGAATGTTTAATTTAATATGAATACTCCAGATTGATTTTATAGATATAAAAATTATTTAATTTAATATGAATACTCCAAATTGATTTTTATAGACATAAAAATTAATTAATTTAATATGAATACTTCAAATTGATTTTTATAGATATAAAAATTACTTAATATGAATACTCCAAATTGATTTTTATAGATACAAAAATTACTTAATTTAATATGAATACCCCAAATTGATTCTTATAGATATAAAAATTAACCAAGTTTCGGCGGATTCTCATTTAATTCCACCAATTTTCTGTATGGAGAAAAAACTTTTGTTCTGATACCAATTCTTGTTTCGTTACTAATCTCCAGGAACATTCCTTGCCAAGCGAATCCTGTGCTTGCACGGCTTTTGTTCCCGCCCTCCATCTGGAAATGATTAATTTTGATATGAAACCAGAATGGCGGAAACAATGGCGCGATGCATTTCATGCAAATGGAACTGGGAATGAGACCATTAGCATATGAATGTTTCTTTCCTTTTTCTCTTTTTCTGCGGTCGTCGTGACTTTATTCCTTTTCTTTTATGCCTTTTCTTTCCGTGGGCGGCCGTTTCTTGAAGTTACGTTGCGTTGCATGTGGCCCGCGTCCGTCTTGACTCTTATATATTGGCGGTTATAGATAAGGGTTTTTTCTTAGACTTGAATCACACAGGTGAATGGGAACTAACTTACCTTGAGCTTTGTCTTTGTATAATATATATATATATATATATATATATATATATATATATATATATATATATATATATATATATATATATATATATATATATATATATATATATATATATATATATATATATATAGGCTACCTTCAAAGTAAAGACAAAGTGAAAGTCATGTTAGAATTTATTCAAAACCTTATTTATAAATTAATATACGGAAAGTCAGATGGATTTTGCACATGCCACGTAAGTTCAACAAGTAATTGCTGTTGCAAAGAAAAATAATGAAGGACATGAGATAATAATTGGCTGACAACGCGCCTGACTGAACTTACGTTGAATGGACAACTAGCATTAAATGATGAAAGTCTGATTATTATGAAAGTCTGATTATTCTTGTGGTTTTAATCGCCGTGACGTAGAATGTAAACCACGAAAGGAATTGCTTGAGAGAAACAGAGATAATAATAACAAAATACCATAGGTAATAAAAAAGAATACCATAATTAATTTAACACATTCCTTTTGATAATATTTTAATGTATAAAATCTATAATTGTTGGAAAATATTTGAGCCAGGTCTCTAAAAAGCTAACTTAAAATGGATACGGTTTTTCAGTAATTGCATATATCTACTTTGTAATGAGATACTCGGTAATTGCATTGTCAGACTCAAAAAGTAAACTGCAAACAATTCGTGACGACTTTTTTGAGGTGAAATTAAAATCTCTCTCTCTCTCTCTCTCTCTCTCTCTCTCTCTCTCTCTCTCTCTCTCTCTCTCTCTCTCTCTCTCCTGATCGTGGGTGAATCAAGTTTAAATATTGAGTAATTGCATGATGAACATTCTTGAAAAGATCAAGAATTTTTTTATGTATCAGATGTGGATGTATTAGAAAAATGTCAGAGGCAATTTTCTTTTGTTATTGAATTTTAATTTTTCATTCAAGTTTTTTTGAAGGAGAATTTTTATATTTTTGGTAACTACATCTTCTTCAGTTTCGTAATTTCAAGGCCTGAAAATATACAGTTCCTTTTTTTCCACAGAGGTTTTATTATCACTCGTTTGGAAGTGTATAATTTTCAAAAATTTTTTAAAATATAATTTATATTCCACAATAGCTACAGGTACCTTGCCGTATTTCTGATATATATATATATATATATATATATATATATATATATATATATATATATATATATATATATATATATATATAAACGATTCATTTGTATTTCATTTTAACATAATCAAGCAATCGTAAAAGATGTGTATTTATTTATCTCACTCGAAGAAAAATAATAAAACAAGGCGAATAATATCGCAATAACCTTTAAATGTTCAAATACTTTTCAACTTTGTGTATTACATATTTAGATAAGCACAAACGAAAGGCTAAGACCTTCCTTCCCGTAGAGGTGTAGTGTCGTCAGTGCACCTCGTGTGGTGTGCTGTAGGCATTACTTAAGGTTGTTGTCATCGTCCCTATGTCACGTAGCTGCAATTACTTCTCAGTCTTTTACTGCACTTCCATACTCGCTTCCTCTCTTCAGTCATGCTGTCCAACCTCTCTAACCATTAATTCTTAGTGCTACTGTGGGGATGTCTCCCAGTTCCACCTTTAGATCTTTGTACTTCAGCTCATTTATTTACTGTTTCGACTTACCTTGCTGTCCATCCACTCCGACTCCCCGCCCCCCCCCGCGTTATATAGCTTGAAATTTTCTTGCCGTATTTTGCCGTTAATTAACTGATATTTGGAAAATCCTTATAAATGTTCTACAGATATCTTCGCGAGGTTTACGTTCTGACTATGCAGTATTTGATATACAGGCTTTAAAAAAAAAAAAGGTTTCTTTTGTGTATGAGAGAGGAAGAAAGAGTCTAAGACTAATGAGTCATTTTTCGAGACACTCATTCCTGCTTTGAATAAATATTTCTTTGATCATCACCATCATCATCATTTCTTCTTCTTCTTCTTCTTCTTCTTCTTCTTCTTCTTCTTCTTCTTCTTCTTCTTCTTCTTCAGCTTAATCCCCCCCCCCAAAAAAGGGTGGGGGAAGACGTGGGGGGGAAGGGGAGGGGTAGGTCGGATTCGTGTTGGAAAAGGTCTTGCTGCAGTATCAATTTGTTTAGATAATTAGTTTCTATGTTTTTCATTTCTGAAATATTTATATGTTGTGAACCGTGTTTCAAAAAAAAAAATGCATAGTCTGGCCACGGAAGGCGTAGGTCAAAACGTTTGAAGAAAAAAAAAATAGAAGGATATTTTTTGCAAAAAAATTAATTTTAAGTTTATTACATCTGTGTCTTTGATAGAATCCCAGCTCATTGTTTCCGACCTTGAGACACATTCAGCAATTTAAGGAGGAAATCATTGTTCAGATCATCATGATAAATGTTGGTAGGGGACTGGCTGAAAGTATTCAGAAAGAAAGATATTTAGAGAAGTATACTATCACAAGGGTAAAGTAGATAAATTGAATTGAACTCATGAAGATGGAGAAATGAATGCTGATATGGGTTTAGGGATTATGGCCGTGGCTGATTCGTACAGGTATTTGCGAGTAAATGTAATGTATGGTGACGGGGTGAGACGATTTTTTTTTTATTATTTCAATATTTTCCTGTAGCTGTAAGTAATGGAGACGCTTTTGGTTTCGTTTTATGAATATTGCTAACTATGTGATCGTTTGATACCCAAAGTTAGCAAGAGGGATTGAATTCAAATTAACGTTTCGAATTGATTGTGTTAATTAAACAGATATTTGCCGCTAAACTTAATGTATGAGTAACAACCATGCTCTCTCTCTCTCTCTCTCTCTCTCTCTCTCTCTCTCTCTCTCTCTCTCTCTCTCTCTCTCTCTCTCTCTCTCTCTCTGTAAAATTAGGATTTGGATTTACGGTAATTCTGTGGAAGACATATAGGTATTGCCATACTAATGAGTGTATAGGAAACTCTCCAGGGTTACATACATTCACGAACAAAACAAAATTTTAAAAAAAAATGAAAGTGTCAAGCAAGCACAAGTAAAAGCAAATACCCCTCCTCGCCCCAGGAATCACGCGACGCTCGTTTTCGAATGTCCCCTTTCGCGGGGGGAGGAGGGGGGGCCGCTTGTCCAACTCGCACCTTGGCATGTGTGATAACGTGGGAACACGGGGGTCTGCGTACGAAGGGATGCAAAACCAATTCCATAACTGGGTCGTTTACGCCGAACACCAGTTCCATCAACGCCTACAATGCCTTTTCGTGTTCACCTTCGCGGGACTGAAACTGTGGGAGAGAGGTGGCGGAAAAGAAATGTTATTTTTTGAATTCGAGTTTGTGTAGATAATTTTCTCTTTCGAAAGAACGTTGAGTGCCCTTTTAATGTAAATTCATTATGTAATTTGTTTTAAAACATATTAGTCATCAACGCCTACAAAACTTTTTTGTGTTGGCCTTCGCAGGACTGAAACTGTGGGAGAAAAAGGACGAAAAAGAAATGTCATTTTGAAATCGAGGTTTTATATAAGTTTTTTTTTTTTTTCTCCAAAGGGTATTAATTGCCCTTGTAATGCAAATTTATTATGTAATTTTTTTCAAACCATGTTAGTTTTTTTGTATCGATTACAGGCAGAAAAAGAAATGATGAGAGAGAGAGAGAGAGAGGAAATGAGTCCATCGCCTTTTATTCTTAAAAAATATATTCTAACGGTATATACTTTTCTCGTCTTTAAATACTGCTAATAAAAATTTGATGACTATTGACCTCAAGTCTTATATAAATCATTATGGTGTAAAAATATGGTTTTGTGACAAACAGCGCCAGTCATGTTATAACACCAAATCGTCTTGTGGTGAAACGCAACATTTGACCTGCTCATTTGCTTCAATAAAGTCATAACAACTTATTGTAAAACCAGGTTTCTCCTAATGGATCTACAGCGTTCCCTCTAATTTGAAAAGTTAGACTCTTTGCTTCATTTATCTTATGAACAAACTTTAAGTCCAGCTTTCTCCTAATGGAGCTACAGCGTTCCCTCTAATTTGAAAGTTAGCACTCTTTGCTTCATTTATCTTGTGCCAAACATATCCATTCAGGAAACTGGTTACTCAGAGAACACTTTCAGTGGTATGAAAAGTGATCTTAATTTCTAAAAGAACCAAGCAGGAAATTGGTTTCAGAGAACACTGGTATCAGTGGTATGAAAAGTGATACCACTTATTTTCTAAAGTGGGAAGCAGTCTTGCAATTCAGATGCGAAACTGATCATGATGATTAGATTCTTTTTTTATTTATCATGTATTTTTTATGAATAGATACACTATTTACACTTTCGCCATATTTCTACTCTGTACTTGATCAGCACCGAGAGATACCGTCAGTGTACCTCAAACGGTACACTGTAGGCATTACGCAAGGTTCTTTGCAGCGTCCCTTCGGCCCCTAGCTGCAACCCTTTTCATTCCTTTTACTGCACCTCCATTCATATTCTCTTCCATCTTTCTTTCCATCTCGTAACAATTGTTTTGGGATTATTTTCAGCGCTGAATGACCTCATTGGTCCCAGCGCTTGGCTTCTGGCTTAAAGTTTATATTCCAGGTCCATTACGAAGAGATCAGTTCTATGAGGTGTTTTTTGCTTGATAGTCGCACGTGATATATTTTTTATTTACTGCGTATTTCTGATCGTGAAATTTTAATACCATTTTTGTGATTTCAGTCATTCATTGTAGTTAGTGGGTCAGTGAAGAGGAAAAAGTATACCTTAGTTTTACCAGCCCTACCATACAAAAAGGATTATTTGCAGTTCATAAAATAAGCGAGATTTTTTTTTCGATATCCCGTATCGAAAAACAAAGACAATCCGCTGTGTCTGTCTGTGCGACGCAAAATTAAAAATTAAAACCAACGTAGAATGTATGAAAGCAAGAGAAAAGGAACGAATAGAATTTTAGACAGCGAAATAAGACATTTCTGAAATATTCGTGGACGTTAGCTGGTTAATTAAGTGTATTTTTTTTGTGTGTTTTTTGTGTGTTTTTACGTAGTTTTGTGAATGCTGTCGGTTAGCTGAAATGCATTCCCGCTTTTCTTTGACGTCTGATTAACGAACTAAAAATGCCTTTGAAAAATTTCCTCTGGTTAGAATTTCACTTGTCGAGTGCCAAATGGCACCTAATTGGGTGTAATAGGTAATGAGATGGAAAACAAAAATTTGTGTATATAGGTGACTGTTATTTCTTTATTTATTTATTTTTTTTTTTTTTATTTCTGGGCGATGCTAGATTATTTAGTTACACGACATGACACCCAAAATATGGAAGGCTGTGATTTGTTTGAGTTTATTTATTTACTTATTTAATTTTTTTATTTATTTCTGGCGATTCTGGAAACTGGGTTTATGGAAGACTGTGATTTATTTATGCATTTATTTATTTCATTATTTATTTCTGGTGATTCTGGATGATTTAGTTACACGTCACGAGACCAGAGAAGAAGTTTGGGATTTATGTATTTATTTATTTTTATTTATTTATTTATTTAATTTTTTATTTATTCCCGGTGATTCTGGATGATTTAGTTACACGTCACGAGACCAGAGAAGAAGTTTGGGGGGGGGGCGCACGAAAAGCTGACGTCACGGCAGTCTTCTTCAAAATCATAAAAATCCAAATATAATTATTTTAACTTCTCTTCAATCTCAGCTTCGTTTTACCCTCCACTGAGCATTCCCCTCTTCTTTGTTCTTCCGTATTCTCTTTCCTCCCCGTTCCCTTTCGTCAGTAAATCAAAGAGGGGTTCCAGACCCCTGGTCTGGAACCTTTTAGCTCATTCATTTTCCCCTACATTAAAATGTTCGGGGGACGGGTCGCCGTTTTTCAGCTTTCGTGGACTTGAAAAAGACGTGTTTATGGGTCTCTTGCTACGATACCCACTGTGCTATGATACCACTGTGACCCACTGTGCTATGATACCACAGTGGGTCAGATTAAAGTTCAAGCAATATGGTACTTGATTCGATTAGTTTATTTATTTGTGTATGTATATATATATATATATATATATATATATATATATATATATATATATATATATATATATATATATATATATATATATATAATCAACACACAGTCACGTGTGGAACAGAAATAAATTTCAGACTCACTTCAGGATCGAACCCGGGGTCAATTCAATTGAAGGCCAACTTCTTTTATGACTCGTATGGCCTAGCGGGCAGCGCCCTTGCCTTTCAGTTGAAAGACCTGGGTTCGATCCTGATGTGAGTCGGAAATTTATATATATATATATATATATATATATATATATATATATGTGTGTGTGTGTGTGTATGTGTGTGTGTGTGTGTGTGTGTGTGTGTTTGTATGTATAACTAAAAATAGTGAAGAGTACAAGTGTTTTTTTATTGCTCTTTATAATATGCTTGTGACACATAAACACACATATTAATGCCAGCCTCAGCACGTGCAGTTATATTGAACTGGCTTCATATGACATTATTAACTTCATAATTTGAGCGAAAACGATGAAAGGCAACGAAGTCAATGAAATTTCATTTGGCGGACGGAGACATGACGAAGAGGAATTTCGTTTAATATTTCCGTCGGGCATACAACAAATTATATTGCTGTTTTGAATGTTCTTTCAGTCTCTCTCCCAGTTAAAGTTCAAGTACTAAGAAGAAGAAGAAGAAGAAGAAGACTTATTGGTAGATATATATATTCTAAAATTAACATTCTTTGGCAAATGAAATTGAATTTTTTTGAGATTATGATTGAAAGTGCATCTGTACAATAATATAAAAGGGTACTTGAATGGGAATGATAACACATCTGCTCGCTCTCCGCGCGCGCGCACACACACACACACACACACACACACACACACACACACACACACACACACACACACACACACACACACACACACGTCATGTCATTTCGGTACGAATATAACTTCAATATAATTGCATGTACTGATGTTGGCATTAATATGTGTTTTTACGTCACAAGCACGCATAACCTTCGCAGTGAATTTTAAGTACGAGAGAGGTTTATTGCATTGTACCTCACCATCAGTCTTGAAATTCTTTTCTTTCGTGTCAACATTAAAATACGGAAATTCAATCTTACATGACTAAGTAGCTATTTTATTTTGATGGTCTGATTTTGTAGAAATGGACTGTGGTTAAGGAAATTTTCGGATAACGTGCAATTGTTTCATGAATTCTTCCAAAAAAGTGCCGTTATATTCCCTTGCATTCAGTGAATATCAAGGTAGTAACTAGACGATTTTTAAGATATTTCATAGTGAAAACATTCGTACATTGTTAAATCGTAAGGGTATGTTGGTAGGTGGGATATTTCAATATGCAATGATAATCCCTAATATATTTGCCTTCGTGCAATTATTAGAATGCTGGTCTTGTATCTCTGAAGACAGTGACCTCCCACTAACCTTGTGCTTTTGTGAAATATTAAAAAAAAAATACCTCGTTCTGATTAGTGGACCCGGGTTCGTTCCCCGCCACCGGCCATCAGAACTTCTTCATATTCCTTGCACTTGGATCTTAAGGCTTTGTAGTGACAAGTGTATCCAAAAAAGCCGAAGAATTCGAGAAAGTTAAGAGGACATTGTGGCACACACAATTACACACACACACATATATATATATATATATATATATATATATATATATATATATATATGTATATATATTGATGGCTACTTCAACCAGGACCTTAATGCTTTCTTGCCACGGAGCCAAAAGTAATGTTCTTAAGAATTGTATTTCCAGTGAACTCTCCAGGCATACCTAAGGGAGGATGCTTATCCTCACAGACTGTTTTTTTTCGAGGATTACACTATTGGTACAAAGAGACTGGACTGTACTCTTTACCGCCCTTCCGTACCCTGGTTAACATCTTACCCAAAATTAAAATTTCCAAAATTCATATTAACCGACAGTTACAGCGGGCCTTAGGTGATTAATTTAACATGTAACGCTACCAACTTCCTGTGACTTGAATAAATACAAAGGGAGTGTCTGATGTCCATGATATCCATATTAACCCATCCATGACCTCATGTTATTGAAACAAATATTTTCGTCCGCATTTCTTACTTTATTTTCTCACTTTCTTTATTTGGTCTGTTTAGTACTGAGTGAGGTTCCTTAATCGTTTTATTCTTCCATTAATGCGTTCCTTATTTTTGTTGATGGAAATTTAGAGGTATATCTGTTAGCCATTAGCGGCCTTCTCTAAAATATTATTACCTTAGGCCTACCAGACGCGAGCTATGAACCAGAACAGGTATGTAGTATCTTCAGTGGCGTTCCTCGTGGGGGGCGGCTGTTTGAAATCGCCCCCCGGGCCCCAAAGTGAGGGGTGGCAAAATGCGAAATTTAACCATTGCTTCTATGACAGAACAAGCTAAATTTCTGAAATTTGCATTTACAAGTACCTTTAAAATGATCCTGCAATTGCTCATATTCTAAAAATTCCCCCAATCCCCAGGTGCTTTGGCTCGCTTCGCTTGCCTCCCACCCCAAATGGGACTGTGCCCCCCGGGCCCCAAAATGTCTAGGAACGCCCCTGGGTATCTTATCTTTCCTAATTTTAGCAATATTATTTTAAAACCTGTGCAACTGGGCTGTAATCCTTTACCAACAAATAATCAGTTGTGGGCCCAACTATAATCCCTGTTTGTTTACTGCATAATAACCAAAAACAATGTTGGCGCATTAGCAGTCTTTTCACAACAAGCCTGTGGTTGTATGTGTTGTAAAGCTTTTTTATTCTATTTGTGTTGTTTCAGTAAGATGTTGGATTTAATAGAACTGAAGAGAAAATTTCGTTTAAGATTTGTCTCGAGAAACGCTTTTGACAGTCATCAGAATGAATGAGAGTCTCGAGATTTTGACAGGCAGAGAATGAGAGAGAGAGAGAGAGAGAGAGAGAGAGAGAGAGAGAGAGAATTTTGAGCACTGATTCATACATCTATTATTTCTTATTTTGCGTGGGTCTGCAGCAGTTAACTAACAGCCAGGTCCCTCATCCACTGTGTTTTGAGGGAAATGCGCCCATGTCATTCCGTCCTCGTCCCTGAATCAGACACAGGACTCCCTGTATGTGAGGTGAGAGTGCTACCATATCCACCTCCTATTACGTAACCCATTTATGATAAGAATCGGCCGATTTTACTTTCATAAGAAAATGCAATTTGGAGCAAAGATTGAAGATTAAGCTAGAGTTCGTCTCAGCCCCTGGAGCAATAAGTAAGAGAATTCAAGAGCATTAATAATAACGGCAATATTGCCCGCTGCATGACAGCCAATGCAAGAAATGAAAAATCTCGTCACAAACATGTCATATCCAATATCATTAGCGTAGACGACTTTAATTCTGTTCTGTTTATGCGGCAAGGAAAGTCATCTGCTTTTCAGGCTTTTATGATTTTAATATAAAAATAAATGTTAATTTTGATGATAGCACTACAGTGTTCCAGCAAGTTTGTAAGTCCAACGCAGGGTGATAATATTATGCTGGTATCTGTTTGTTTATAAAACGCCAGTAGTAGAGAGTTCTACGGTGATAAATCTAATTATGAAATGAAAGTCTCTTTTCAAGTATTTTGGATGCAGCTCTTATCACGCTTAATTCTCAGAAGCAAATACAGATTCACTGCAGTGGTTACATTAAAAAAAAAAAAAAAAAAAAAAAAGTCAAAATGCACCGAAGTTTCTTGGGCTCAATCCAGTTTTCTGTACAGCGTATAATGCTGTATAAAACTCTCAGCCACGGCCCGGTGGTGGCCTGTGTTGTTGGCACCCACAGTGGTGCGAGTCGTACGATCATGGCTAACTTTAACCTTGAATAAAATATAAACTACGGAGGCTAGAGGGCTGCAATTTGGTATGTTTGATGATTGGAGGGTGGATGATCAACATACCAATTTGCAACCCTCTAGCCTCAGTAGTTTTTAAGATCTGAGGGCGGACGGACAGACAAGAAGCCATCTCAGTGGTTTTCTCTTACAGAAAACTAAAAAGTAACTGAACGTGGTCAGTAAAACAGCAATGAAAGTGTACTTATAAAATAAATATGATGAATGGGACCCGCTGATGCAAACTAACCGAACATCTCCTTCTGGAAGGAATTATAAAAGTTTGAAGTTCCAGTAAAAGGAAATTGTGTTTAAAATACAAAATAATGCCAATTACAAGAAAACATTATCGAATTGTTTGTGATTCCACCAGTTCTCTGCGGAATAATGTGTAGCTGACTTTTTTTTTTGTATCAGAAACCACTTTTAGGGCATCTATTCAAAGAGAAGGAAAAGAATAAAGTGTCAAATGTCACCAGACACCATAGATTGCGTGGACTTAACAATCGTACCACAACTACGAAGTCCAAAAAGCGTGTAAGTCCTCTGGGTGAAAACTTTACTAAAGGCACCATTGCAAGAGGCAAATACAACAAATATGAATTTGTCAACACTTTCTGTTTACGACTCTCGGAGATGAGAGGATTTCAGTACTTGAGGTGGCAAATTTTCGGGCGAGCCTTGGTGGGCGTAACCCACGGCAGGGGTTTGAAAGTATAAGGCACATATAACAGTTTCCAGACACTAAGAAATCTGTTGGCGATCCAGTACCGGATACCATTGAATCTCTTTTCGATTTAGTAAATTGCTATGGTTATTTCCTTTCATTTTTACCATTAAACCGGCTGTATTGTATCGAGAACCTCTCTCTCTCTCTCTCTCTCTCTCTCTCTCTCTCTCTCTCTCTCTCTCTCAAAATTTCGGGAGCGGAGAACACACTTAAAAAGGAATCTGCCATCATTCCTTACGATCAGCACAAATATGGCGCAAGACAGATATCTGAGACACCTTCACTGAGGTAATATGCATTAATTTTTGCTCGAAAGCTAACGAAGATAATGATGAAAACGTGCTTAAGAGGGTTACAGAAATATACGTGTTGACTTCTAGACTTATTTTTTTTTAAGTTCATGTCAAGTAAAAATTAATATTTTTAAATAACTTGAATGAGAGCCATTCGAAGTTCAGTTTGTACAGGCTGACGCCAAATGTACTCTGCTCTGTAAGAAGTTATAATCACTCTTCGTCCCTCAGAAGGTTAGATTATATAACAAAAAGCAGAGAAAAGCCTTAATATCCAGTAATTGGTATAATTGGTATGATTGCAGATTGCATTTGCCATTCAACACAAAAGCAGACACGTGGCAATATTACATGAGGATTATCCTTAAGCTTCCGCCACCAGGGATTAACGGATGAATCCTTCATATTACATTAGGCATGACAGACTGAGAGACAGGTGGAGTTCATATGGACAGGATGGAAAAATTTTTGCTAGCTTGCAAGGGGAAAGGGATAATAAACCTGGAATGGTTTGTTGTGTTAAACAGTATAGTATTTGATTCTCTCTCTCTCTCTCTCTCTCTCTCTCTCTCTCTCTCTCTCTCTCTGTACTGAAGCCGTGAATCCCACAGTTGTCTGACAGCCAAGGACTGTATCAACACAAGAGGGACAGTCGTTGCCAAATGATAATTCTCAGTGTAAAGGAATTTTTGTTATAGCCACACAAACAACACACACACACATATATATATAAATATATATATAAATATACATATATATATATGTATGTGTATATATATACATACATACATAGGTATGTGAATGTACTGTATGTATTGCTCGTGTGTTTTTGTGATCTAATGACAATTCCAATTATTAATTTTTTACCAACTGTTGCAGTAGGTAGGTGATACTAATAGCACAGTCATTCCACTCGTAAAGGATGTGAGTTCTGTATTTTCTTCTCAGCGGGTAAAATATACCTCTATTTTTTTTTTATGTTTTTCATTAATTAGGGTTTTGTGACTTCAAGTGGCTATCGGATTTAAATATTGCGGGTTGAAGAGCACTTCTATTATATTATATATATATATATATATATATATATATATATATATATATATATATATATATATATATATATATATATATATATATATATATAATAGATTTAATGATTTCCTCATTCTGAGTCCTAACGTTTGACAATACTTTTACAGTTGGTCGTTGCAGGTATTCTTTAAGTCGCGCAACTCTTAAAAAAAAAAATGTGGTCTCTGCACTTTCTCGTGAACACGGTAGCTTATCCGTGTCAGTCCGAATGATTGTGGTCTGAGGTACGCATCTACTGCGCAGCTAAAAAAGAAAAAAAAAATATATACACGGTACTCTCTCGTCCGTATTCATTATCGGACCGTAACCTGGATGTATATTTAATTCGTTGTGCCTATTTTCAAACCACTAATGAATACGAGTACGCAGTCAGTGAAGGTTCCTGAACTTTTCCGTGGTGGTTTTAATTATAGGTACGAATTTTAAGTCTTCCCCCCAAGACTCCTGCGTACTTGGACTTGTCATTATAGGTAACGGCCGACGAAACTTTCAGCATCTTGCAACGCTTGTTTTTGTTTATTTTTATTTATTTATTTGTATTTACATATTTTTTTATTTATTTCTGTTTGTTTATTTAACTTTATTTTTAGTCGTTTATTCTGATTTTTATTTATTTTTCTATGTTTATTTACTTTTTATGCGTTTTGATTTATTTATTTATACACATATATGTATACATACACTTACATATATATATATATATATATATATATATATATATATATATATATATATATATATATATATATATATATATATATATATATATATATATATATATATATATATATATATATATATATAATATATATATATATATATTAACTTCATCACTTACACGATTGTCCTGTGCATTAATACAATTACTAACAGGACCTCATTCCAACTTGAGAATGAGGACTGTTTGTCCTAGAAAGTTTGTAACTTTTTTTTGAATAAATATCTCCACTAGTTACCATCCAGTTTGAATGAGGTCTTGTTAGTAAAATATATATATATATATATATATATATATATATATATATATATATATATATATATATATATATATATATATAATCATAATATTTGAAATAGAAAAAGTATCTGAAAGAAACGAATAAGTGACTTCGGATAAATGATTTGCAGATATTCACACAAATACATTTTTTTTAATCGACCATTTTTGTGTCTGCGCGTATATTTATGGCCAAAGAAAAATATATCTTTAAATTTTGTATGCTGGGACGGTTCAGTTCAGTCACTTACTGTGCTTTGCATTGCTGTAGCCTAAAGAATAGTCTCCGTGATATTTTTGTTATTCCATTTTAGTATTGATAATCACATAATATCTCTGGCGTCCGGTTATTATTATCATTTATTTTTTTTATTTTTGCCGAGTTTCCTCACCGCTTTTGTAGCGATAAATCTTATATGAAAAAGAGTATAAAAAGCGCTGGCTACAGTCACTGTCGTTATGCATGGTAGAATTTTACAGCCTGTTATAGCGAACGTTCGAGGAAAATTGTCAGGACTGAGAAATCATCGCGACTAACACTAGCTTAATTTTCAAAAGAGGTCAATTTGAGGATTGAACGCGTAACGGTTTTCTGGGAAAGACTTAGAAGCCAGGGAAGACTTTTTTTCCTATTTCTGTTGACGTTGAACTCCACGAGCAACTGGCTGCAATTGCAAGCAAAACGTTGGTTTTTTTTTAGAGCTGCTTAATGTACGTTTGTTTCCCTAGACACATATTTATCGTTTAGAGCTGCGTTGCACAGTTTCGAATTTCATATTTAATCGCTCTTGTTGGTCGAGAGGAAAAAATTAGAGAATATAAGGGAAAATGGATGAAAGGGGTGTGTGGTTAAAAATGCAAAAGTTTTAGTAAATGAATGTTAAACATTCCAGGAAACATTCCAAGACTGGATTATATAGTCAGCAAGGGATGTTTGTTGGTTGAACAAGCTGAAAGTAAACAGAGCAAAGATAAGGATACGAGTATTATGGGAGCTAGAAAGCAGAGCTTTAATGAAAGGTAATATGGATTGGGAGAAAATAGATGTAATAAATAGATGATGGTAGGTATTGGGATGTAAATATTTTGGACATGCCAAAGGTGAAAGGTAGCAAAATGTGATCAAAAGATCATAGAAGGAAAGTGAAGTGTCTTTGGAAACCAAGGCTGAAATGTGTGAGGTGACTGTTGAACCAACTCTCCATTATGGAAGTGGAAGTGTGGAACTACTTATTTTTTGCAGATTCGAGTTTCTTGCAGTTTCTTGTTTTGAGATGCAGTAAACATAATGATGTTATTAGTGCCATCCAGCGTAATTAATTACGCTAAGTTTAAAAGAATATGAGTAAGTGATGTGGAACGGTTCATTAACAAATGGCGAATACTGTGTGAGGCCAATTTTCTAAGGGACTGTCACAAAATTTTTAGACAGTGAGGACATTGCATGTTAGGGCGATGCTAGCTTATTATTATGGAAAATTCAAGTAATGTTCGATACTGCTACTAATATCACTACTACTACTACTACAAAAATTATTATTGTTATCGTTATTAAATATTATAACTATTGCTTTTGTCCGTATGGCGAGCTATGTGCATAGAATGTAGAAAATAACTTTAATGTGTTCGGAATGTAAAAACGGCTTAATCCACAACCCAGCCCATAAGAGGCTTAACATTTTTCTATACCACTCAATTCTGTGAGTTAAACGCTTTTATTCAACCATATATATATATATATATATATATATATATATATATATATATATATATATATATATATATATATATATATATATATATATATATATATATATATATATGTTATATACATATACACATATATATGTATATACATGTGTGTATGTATATGTATGTATGTATATATTGTGTGTGCTTGTATTATGTACATGTAAGTGCTTGTGTTTGCGTGTGGTCAAACAGCCTACGAATAGAATTAGTTTTATAACTCGATGCTATACGTCTTTGTGATAAGAGCACAACGGTAAGTTAGCAGTGCGGATAGTGGCTCCGTCATTATTATAATCATTCCGCAAATTAAAAATTCTATAGCTGCAAAAGAGGAGAACATAACGATTCAGATACAGAAATAAGTGACGATACATCAATAATCGCATCCATGCTACCCACGTGAGCAGATATGCGATTTAGAAAACTAAGGTCGTGTAA
Organism: Macrobrachium rosenbergii; assembly: GCF_040412425.1. Lineage (NCBI taxonomy): Eukaryota > Metazoa > Arthropoda > Malacostraca > Decapoda > Palaemonidae > Macrobrachium > Macrobrachium rosenbergii. Next base: position 11,336,384 of record NC_089780.1, on the reverse strand, counting down.
ATGTGACGGGAACACCTGTGTTACGTAGCATCATGACATCGTAGCACCTCGACAAAAATATGTGGAAACTGGCATTCCACAAAGCGAGTAGCACTCGCTAATCCCGAGGGGGGGCGGGAGGGGGGCTGTTATTAAAGGCGATGTTGTTTAAAACAGCTTCTGTTGGACTGCAAAAGAATATGGTCGGTTTATTATGACACAAATCGTAACTTGGCGTTTTCGGGAAGACGATAACTTTAGCTTTGAACAAGTTTTTCCGGGTCACCTTTTTCGTGAGCAGGTGGGGTTTAGATGCACGAGGCTTGCCACTTCATCTCTTGTGTTAATAGATTGCTCACAGAGTGAAGGTTGTCACCTTTGTCATCCTTATTGTTAGAACGAATTGAGATTGATGAGTCACTCTGATTCGTGATTATGCATGAATGCCTTTTCATGCGGTATATATACTTAATTATGCACAAGTATGTATCAAAATCAGAAGACCTTAAAGTTTGCGACGATGATGAGAAGACCTCAAAAGGAAATAGATGGATAGAATGACAGAGTTATTTATAAGTAAAAGAATGAGTGCACGATTGAAGTTAATGTCGCAGTGTGTATAGGGGTTTTGACAAACTGTTGGTGAGCCCTCTGTATTTCATTGTATGAAACGGCTAGTGTTATAGAATTGTTCTTCACGAGTCAGCAGTTTAATTGTTAATGTGGGGCGGGGGGGAATCCTTGTCTTTCTGTTCGTAAGACACGCCCTATTTGGGAAAACGGCTTAATATTAGAGAAATATATGTACTGTGTCTGTATAAATACGTAGTAATTAAGTCAGATTCATTCATACCGTTTAATGTTAACAAAAATCGCGTATAGATATACAGTTATTAAATCTGATTAAATCATGAATCTCATGTAATTTTAAAGTCAAGCTCACTACCAGCATACATTTAAATAGCAAAGGAGCTATTTTGACACTTATTATTATAATGAGTGACTTTCTGTGTTGCTGACAGCGCATATGTTGTCGGGAATTAAAGTCAATTGTGGTGCTCCAAATGGCGTTTCGGTAAGCAATCGCAATCTGCCATTATCCGTAGGCTTTCAACAGTTATGTACTGAATAGTGACTGGTTTAGTTTTAACACTCGCCCAGACGCCACCGTTGGAAAACGGCGAAGTTTCCTGTCAGAAGGTAACAACAAATGAAGCTGAAGAACATACGATGAATAAATAAACGAATAAATGAATAGACGGCAAACGACAGGACCAACCAGGCTGGTAAACAGATGGCCTGAGTGAAGACCTACAGACAGAAATGGTAAAGAAGAAAGATAGTTACGCCTTGCTTGTTTTCCAAACTCCTTCCTGACGCGGTAGCCATTAGCGTCGTGTGGAATAAATTTACCTGAAAGAACCCTTGCCCCTAACCCATCTTTTACCTTTCGCCAATGTGAGAAGTCTGTGATAACCCATGCCATGGGCAGCCCTCATTATCATCTTTTAGCCGCTGAATGCGTGGGAAGGACTTGAAACCACATAGTCGAGGCTGATGCTCAAACGTTCCCATAAGTAGAGGGGGGAATATTTTTAGGGTTCGCCAGGCCTGATAATCATCAATCTTCTGTAGCGCTGGAGCGACGCGAGGGACCTCAAGAGTTACTTCGACTGCTTATGGGAATTTTATCTCCGAGGTCTTCGCCTTCTCCTGGTGATTTTACGGTAGTTTAAAGTCAGAACCTTACTGTGAGCTGTTAAGTATACCTTAGTTTAACCAGACCACTGAGCTGATTAACAGCTCTCCTAGGGCTGGCCCGAAGGATTAGATTTATTTTACGTGGCTTAGAACCAACTGGTTACCTAGCAAAGGGAACTGCAGCTTATTTTGGAATCCGAACGACATTATAACGAGAAATGAATTTCTGTCACCAGAAATAAATTTTTCTAATTCTTCATTGGCCGGTCGGAGAATCGAACGCGGGCCCAGCAGAGTGCTAGCCGAGAACGACACCAACTCGTCCAATGAGGAACTTTACTGTGAGTTGTTGGAATGGATGCCACTTGAATGATGATTTTTTTTATTTTTATATTTAAGTAAATATTTTATTTCACAAAAAAAAATTACAGTCGGTTTTCGAAGTAAGAAATAAGAAACTCCCAAGTCATATAACATTTCCCGCAATGGTAACTCAAGAATATGTTGAAGAAGACCAATTCAAAAGACTTCACAGAAACACATTTTAAAAGATTGCTCCCAGTCACGTTGTACGAGAGAGTGAGGCGAAAAGAATGAAAAGAAACAGTCTGGAACCCAGGTCGTAACATTGTGGGACCCCCCCTGCCGTATGCGTGAGAGTATTGACAAACGGGTGACACAAATAACTCCTCTTCCATCCCAGCAACCCCTTATCAAATCATTTCCACTGTGCTCTCACAATTATTATCCGCACCGAAGAGGGAGTCTCGGAACTCTTCGTGAAATACGGTCCGTTCTCCAAATTGTGATTGTTATGTAACGTTTGCGAGTCGGTGCTTCCGTTGTCAGCTAACATAACTTTTTTGTTTTTTTCTTGAATTTTTTTACGCTGTTTGTTAACTGACAGAAAGTATTTTCAATATACTTTGTACGACTGTGCTTTGGTCAGCTAACATAAATATTATTTCCTTGAATTTTTTTACGCTTTTGTCAACTAACAGAAAGTATTTTCAACATCCTTTATAAAACCACTCTTTTAAACTTACAAAGGGCAGTTTTTTTTTTTTTTAGTAATATTTTGCGTTCTGTGTTAACGACCGAATATATTGTCCACTACCTTTAGATAGTCTTTGCTCTCTTTGTCAACTGTTAGAACTGTTATTTGATATCTAAGACTTTCGTCATTCTGGATTTTACCATTACGCAAATTTATCAGTGACAGAGATTAATCAATAATACACATCATAATCCCTTTATTTTAAACTGATTTTTGTCATGAGATTGACCTAAAGGTTTTGTCTTTTACCGAAAGCTTTAATGAAATTTGGCAACGACACATTTATAGGCATATTGCTTCGTATAATATTTTGATTCTTTGTTACTGCAAATTCCGATGTCTTGCCTTCGCTCAGTCAAGCATGCGTGCTTGGCTTCATATGCATTCATTACTGACGGTGGGTGGTTTGTGCATTTAGACACCCTTGTCAAGGGGTACGCTCGTAAACAGGAGGCTGTTGAACCCGGGCAATAAATGAAGACTGCGCATGCCCAAATGCGCAGGCGCCGAATGGTTGCTTTGCCCAACTTACCTGGATGATGCAAATGACCCGTTGTCTGCGTTAGAGTTCATTGCAGGATCTAATAAGGAAATTGGTTGAATCTTGATCTAGACACAATTGTTTTTATACTTTCTAAAATTGTCAGTAACATATGCAAGAGTCTAAAGGTTAAGTTCCTTCCTTAATGACGCTACGTACCGTGCCAAAGCTTAGACTACGGTACACATCCAAGGAGGTGGGTCTATAGACCTCTCTCCACTCCAAGGTTCCACCTCTTTTAGCGAATATTCAACCCACGCAAAAAAGTGCTAACTTGCACGGAGCGATGTATTCACAAGCTCAGAATCAGATTTACTCAAAATCTCAGGAAAGTGTGTTAAGACTAAAAAACTTAATCTCAAAGATATCCACACTTTTAGTGAGTTAATCACTTCACTGCAGGTTGAAGATAAATTTATAAAGGACCATGCCTCATCAGACTTTAAGTGCAGAATTCACTTTCGCCGATTTTGTGCACTTAACAACCTTGGATCTGCATGACATGAATTTACCTTAAGGTAGGCCTCCAGCGGCGAAGATCTTCCTCTCCCGTGAATTATCCTTCACCTACTGTAGGACCCCCCGCGACGTACTTATTTGCTTGCTCATGTTCAATTCCGTGACTTGAAAAGGCGTCCCTTCAGCCACATTAATACATCAGTATTTTAAATCAGCAATATTTTTATAAAGGGGGAAAACCGTGTTGCTTAAAAATGTGTCGTAATGATGTCTAAATATTCCATTTGGTGTTTCTGTTATTAATAATATTCTGCAGATGTATTTACATAACGCGTTGTAATACTCACCATAAACTGAAGAAACTGCTGTTAAAAGCGTGAAAGTTTTATAATTACAGCTCTGACGCGTGAATTTTAATCTTTGAAACTGTTGCTTTTTTAAGAGAATTCTGATAATTCTGTACTAACACAAATTCCTGTATATTCAGTTAATAATATGTTAGAGAAAGCGTCGACTTAATTTGTGCTTGAAAATTACATTGATTTAAAATTTAATATGTCCAAGAAATATATTTTACGCATTGCATATTGTTCCCACACGGAAAAATCTCGAGAAATTAATGTTTATGAGAATGCTTCCTATAAATGTAGTTATATAAATCATGCGAACATTATTATTCACACTTGAAGTAGAATACTTTAAAAGTTTTTTGTAACAGAGACACTTGTGTATATATATATATATATATATATATATATATATATATATATATATATATATATATATATATATATATATATATATTTTTATATATATATGTATATAATCATGAAGCTACAAATGTCGTTTAATATCCAATTCACGCTACTTCGGGAATATCCCCGGTGGGGAATTATCACCAAAGGGGAATTTTTTAAATTGTTAAATAGATCGGTACCTCAGTGTCTCGATCCCTCGACACATCTTCCAACGACTCCATTCGACGGTCACACCATTAAGGTCATATATATATATATATATATATATATATATATATATATATATATATATATATATATATATATTTATATATATATATATATATATATATATATATATATATATATATATATACATATATTGCGTTTGAGCGTGTATAGCATCAGTATATGGCAGTTGTTGGAGCAGTTATTGTCAAGATCTTGAAGGCAAGACTATGTATGACTATTGCTCTTGTATAAGTAGTCCGGATGAGTTGGACGTAACTTCCAACCTGTACTCGTTATGGAAGATTAATATCCTCTCTCTCTCTCTCTCTCTCTCTCTCTCTCTCTCTCTCTCTCTCTCTCTCTCTGTGTGTGTGTAATTTTTTTTCTGAATACAGAGTAGAATGAATTTCATTTAAAAGTAACAAGAGAGAGTGTGTGTAATTTTTTTTCTGAATGCAGAGTAGAATGAATTTCATTTAAAAGTAAAAAGAGAGAGAGAGAGAGAGAGAGAGAGAGCACATATAACGAAAACTGACATTGTATTGTCATGTATTTTCCTAAATTATTTCGATCTTGTCATATTACGAAAAAACAACAACTCTTTTCAGTGAGTCATTTAAAGTGAGCTATTGTGGGTTCTGGCTAGTATTAAATATTGTAATTCAGCTCTAACGGTCTAGATTGAACGGGAAAGTTAAAGTGAAATTGCGGAATAAAGATAAAACACTCATTAGGAACTGTGCCGCCGTGAAAGCTCGCTCACCATTGAATGAACTCCCAATCTTTTCCCAGCGAATATGGCGTTTTATAAAAATTATAACCACTTGTGTTTAAACTTAAAATTGTATTTTATCCTTTTGAAAAGGTCACCAAGTATAGGTTTTGTATCCTTTCAGTTCGTTGAAATCTGTTTCCATAACTATCGACCTTGAAAGGTATAACCTGGTAAATTTAGCTACTGTGATATTGTGCTAAAATTTTCCAGTATGGAAATAAACCACAAATATGTAATGTACTAGGAAAGATTTCATCTACCGAATATCTGAGAACTTCTGATTTAATATTTACTGGTCAAGCTTAGGAATATATTTGTTTTAGAATCATCTCCGTATTCTGTTAATTTAATATGTAATTCTTAGATCACAGAATACTGCAATCTTTGAATTAGTATCGATTTCTCCTAGCAGTTAACCATCCGTAGGAGGTAATTTTACTGATATATGTGTTTCAAATTTCATGAAATTCTACGTAAACGTTCTTGAGATAAACTGCTAACATAAACACACAAACAGGTGAAAACGTTATCTTGTGCTGACTTCATTGGCCCAAGCAACAAACGTTTTAGACTGTTGGCTACTTACTGATTAATCTGCTGTTGCTTCGTCATGCTATGGACGCGATATAGCATTGTAAATCAAGTATTGTTCTTGGGGAGAGTTGGTTTGTGATATTTTTGCTTAATGAGCTCTTTGTTACAAACAAAGGGTCCGATTCCCCTAGATTCAGAGGAACTGTTTACTTTCAATGCATCCTGTGAATGCGTTTGAAAAGAGGAAACTATCCTGCTTGGTTATTGTGTTACTTCTGTCTCAAGGAGAGAGAGAGAGAGAGAAGAGAGAGAATAATTTTTCCATCCCACTGTTTAATTTCGTGATAGCTGATTACTAGTGATGCAAATCGCTAATAATTTGTTAGTTCCCACTGTTTAATACTCACACCCATACCCATGTCTGTATCATACCCATACCCATATCCGGACCATGCCTATACCCACATCTGTACCATACCCATACCCATATCTGTACCATACCCATACCTAAGCCTATACCCATACCGATACCGATACCGATACCCATCCCCGTACCGATACCCACCGTACCGATACCCATACCCATACCCGTACCGATACCCATACCCATACCCATACCCATACCCATACCCATTTCTGTACCATACCCATACCTATACCCGTACCGATACCCTTACCCATACCCATTTCTGTACCATACTCATATCTATACCCATACCCGTACCGATACCCTTACCCATACCCATACCCATTTCTGTACCATACCCATACCTATACCCATACCCATACCGTTACCCATACCCATACCCATACCCGTACCGATACCCCTACCCATACCCATACCCATTTCTGTACCATACCCATACCTATACCCATACCCGTACCGACACCCATACCCATACCCATACCCGTAACGATACCCCTACCCATACCCATACCCGTAACGATACCCCTACCCATACCCATACCCATACCCATTTCTGTACCATACCCATACCTATACCCATACCCGTACCGATACCCAGGGAGGGGGAGGAGAGGAGAGGGGAAGGGGGAGGTTGGGGGGGGAAGGGAAAGGGATATAATGACGCTACATTTGGAAATGGTGTATAAATTAGGAAAGGGATTATACGGGTTTATCTAATGTACAGGATTAACCAAAGCGACATTTCGTACAAGAACACTCAGATTGATGAGGCCCGATCATCGCAATCTGAATATTAATCTAGTAAATGTGGCGTACGACTAGCTCGCATATCAAATATTTGTTTTAGGAACTGGGTCTGAGTAACACTGAATTAGGATCTAGGCAGTTTAATCCTTAAGCAAGGGGCAGGAACGTCGAGTGATTAAAGTCTTGGATACGCTTGTATTTTATTTGTTTTTTTATGGCAGGTATTAGAACCTGCATGCGTTACGTATGAGTAGTTCCGCTCTCTCTCTCTCTCTCTCTCTCTCTCTCTCTCTCTCTCTCTCTCTCTCTCAGATTCATAAATTGACAGTGACAATAGAATTAACATAATAACTAAGGAAATCAGCTTCCTCTTTCCAAACGCATTCAAAGGATGCACTAAGTAAAAAGTTATTTGAATTTAGGGGAATCAGACCTATTTTTTTTTATGGCATCCGAGGTGCTAAGATTTATAAAATGCTTTTTATCCATAAAGAGTTGTGGTGAGCCGTCAAACAGTTATTAGTTAGAATTATATCTCTTTTCTGCACTGTGACAAAAACGGGTCTAACTTTTGGCAAACCTGACCTTGCAATCGATTATTGTTCTTGCACACGTAAATAACTTCTTTCTCTTCTCTCCTGGAAAATGTGAGACGAAGCATCTTCCATAATGACAGTAACTCAGCTTTTGACAAAGTTTCCTAAGTTAGATCAGTCATTCAGTTTCCTTGGTCGAAAGGTAGTTGATATTAAGGCATCGTGAAAACCTGCTTGTCTCTTGTGTAATCTAGTCAGTACATTGCCCATGTAACCTAATAAAGAGTTTAGTTTGCCTATTGCCCCTGCAAAGAAAGTTAGGTTAGGAAAGTTTACCTTATAGGGTTAAACCCCACTGAACCGTCGATATTCTTCCTCGCTGTATTTACCAACATTGTCGTTCTTCTCAGGAAAAGTTAGATGAAAGAATTTTGTTTGTTTTTGTTTCTCATTGGAGACAACTTAGTTTATGTACATTTGTGCAGGCACATCCGGGTAATTTGCATGCAGATGTTCGCATACTAGCTATGCAGGTATGACTGCAATACTAAAATGCTAATTACTATTCAAGCATTATTTCGGAGTGAAGATAAAGAAAAAACAAAGGTAATTCGATGCTCGATAGTTCATACTTTATTTCACCGTAATTGAGACACTGTTTTTTGGAATACATAATTTTCAGATGTTTGATGAGCAGTAACTTGTTTATTAAGGTTTTAGATTAATTAATTTTTGAAAATATTCCTTATTTGGAGTGTTGATTCAAATTCGTTTAAGTCTTTGAGAGATAAGTATTCTTAAAGGTATTTCCAGGGTAGATATTGTTAATCTCCTCTCATCACATTAAAAACTTTAGTGAAGATATCCACGCAGTGTAAGTGTGAATATATATATATATATATATATATATATATATATATATATATATATATATAGATAGATAGATAGATAGATAGATAATAATGTATATATATAATATATATATATTTTATATATATATATAATATATATATATATATATTTCTCCTTCTCAAACTCATTATCAATTTTATTCATAGAAAAATTAAAACATGAAATCTTCAATAATCCTTTAAGAAATTGAAATTAACTATTAGATTGATTGATTGATTGTTTGATTATGAAATTTAGGTCTTCAAGAACAAGCGCCGGAACCCATCAGGATTATTCAGCGTCATAATGAAGGTGTAATATATAAATTAATGATATGATTGATGATGAATAGGTGAATGATGACATACCAGTAAAATTCAGTGTTAAAATATGAACGTAAAAAATGAAGAATGTATTAGATAAAACCAACAAGAAATAAATATATATTAAACTTTTATATATAAAATATAAACTCAGTATATAAAGTAAATATGACTAAAATCTTTATTAAATATACTAAGATTCGTTCAGATAACCCATAAGGTATTAGAGAAGACTCATAACAGACAGAATCCATGAAGAATGGTCTACTCATTATTCCTAAGGAACAGTGTTATCCCATGAGAACCTCATAGTCATTATTGGTCCTTTAACTTGATGTCGGTCATAAGTCCAGCAACCATGTGTCTGGTCATGTCCCAAACCACGGAAAGGGTTCGTTCTGTCAGATCTCCTAAACTTTTGGGTTGGACCATTGTAAAAACCTCAGTTTGACTAAAAACCTCAACTGTAAGCCTGTGGCCATCGATGCGGCTTTCTCTCTCTCTCTCTCTCTCTCTCTCTCTCTCTCTCTCTCTCTCTCTCTCTCTCTGTGATCTTTGAGAATGTGTGCGTAGGTCCTTGTTTGCACGATTACGTTAAAAGGGTTATTCACAAGATACGAACTTTGTTGGTTATAGGTCTTGAACACTCTCTCTCTCTCTCTCTCTCTCTCTCTGAGCTAATCCTCCATCTGCGGAGGGTCCGACCCAATATGCAGGTAAACTCTAAATCTCTCTCTCTCTCTCTCTCTCTCTCTCTCTCTCTCTCTCTCTCTCTCTCTCTCAGAAACAACAGATAAAGTAAAGTTTCCGTCATGTTTCCTTTTTAAAAATCACCCAACACTGAACTGGTCCATTGCATTTTGTTTAATTTTTTTTTTTCAAAGCATGTGGTTATTTTTTCTCAGGCTAATAAAAAAAATTGCGATATTTTTCTCTATTCTCGTGCTGGAATAATTTCTCTAGTGTTTTAGAAATTTCATCGTTTTTATCTTTATGCCGACTGGCCCACGATCAGCGAAGTTAAGCAACGTTTAGTCTCGAAATTGCTTTAATGGATGGTTTACCAAGGAAAGCCAAACGCCATCGGCACCTTTGGCGCAGGAACATTCAGGTAGCCATGTGTATGTGAGTGAAACACCTTATCGGAAGACATCGACGGGTTAATCCTCAGGCCCCTTCTTAAGAAGGTGTTTCAGAAAATACGACCACCAGACGGGAGCTAACGAAGCCAAAAATCAAGAGGGAATACCCTAATTTCCATCCTTCTTGGGTCGGTGGCCACCTGCATGCCAACGACCTTACTGCCACACCTGCATGTTTTGTATGTATACCCTTGTATCTGTCATCTGTCCATATTTTACCGGTGAACAGGGGCACAGAAGGAAGTGTTCGACATATATGGTTGAAACGTTCAAGCAGTGTTTTATGGGCCTTTTGATCTTCATCTATATATATATATATATATATATATATATATATATATATATATATATATATATATATATATATATATATATATATATATATAATGTGTATAGACACTTGTCAGAAGTTTTATGAGCAGGTTACATTGGAAATGGATTATACCAATATGAGGTAAACAAACAAAGAGGATCAGAATTTAATGTCCCGGATATGATCTCCATGGTAAATACCAAGAATTATTTCCATAAAATGGATTTTACATTTATATCCTCTTTTAATGTCCTCCAGTTCTCGATAGTAATAGACATTTTGTTTGTATGCGGATTATTCATATCTGAAGAAAACGCATCTTGAAAGAAATCGTTTCGATGGCAAATAGATTTAATCTTAGAGCATCCTATACTATTATATTTTTTTATTGTTTTTGATATATTAATTTTTTCTAAGTAGTTAGTCACATCTTATTTGCTAATTATAGTAAATGTATTTTGTATTATGGAACAATTAAAATTTTTGGGGGTATAAGTTAATGAGCTAATATTTATCCTTGCTAACTTTTGCTAAGAAAGTTAGGGCAGTATTTGTGTTCACCTCCTTTGTGACTTATCTGATGTAATGAGAATTCTCAAAAAATATACGGCAATGGTGTATTTTAATATACTCTAATAGACATTTAACAAAGAACAAAGACGTGATCCTTTCATTCTGGGGACAAGATCCAGATTAAGCATTGTGGATAATTTTTTGATAGCCTGACCAACAGAGATAAATGAAAGAAATAAATAAAAGGAAAAGTGAGAAAATACCTTTTTCAATGGATAGCTGTCGAAATCACAGATAGAAATTTGATTGTTACAACCTGGCCTATGATATTTTCACTTATACTTGACAATATTTCTCTTCGTTTAGCTAGCGTTTTTTTTTTTATTTATCCGGCTCTTTAGAAGTTCTACATGTTGTCTTAACGGTGTTTTTGTTATATTTTGCTTAAATGGACTCATCTTTTAATTAGATAGTTAAGATTTTGATGGAAAAACAAGGAAAATCAACCGTATCAGTCACCCAACCTTGCAACCAGTTATACATTTATACAGTGCTTAAAATTACTTGAGTTTAGTCATCTCTCTCTCTCTCTCTCTCTCTCTCTCTCTCTCTCTCTCTCTCTCTCTCTCTCTCTCTCTCTCTCTGAATAGAACTAAACTAACTTCAAAATATTCAAATCACCATGGGGATTTCCGCACTGATTTGATAAATAAATCCCTCACATCAGAACCCAGACTCAGAAGGATTTCAAATTCCTGAGTCGAAGGCGAAGGCAAAAGCTGTCGAGAGAGAGAGAGAGAGAGAGAGAGAGAGAGAGAGAGAGAGAGAGAGAGAGAGAGAGAGAGAGAAAAAGTTTATTTATTTATTTTTTTTTCGAAAAATTGGCAACATTTTGATTTTCAAATCTTAAGTAAATTTTGGCTAATTGCCTTGATCTTTTAATTTTTTTCATCTTTGGGAATTGTTCCAGGATCATATATTTCTGGTTAATGGAACTAGACTGGTACTTATATTTATAATTATCAAGGTGAGACAAAATGATTAGGCACCTGAAACTTATAAAAACAAAGGTTTACTTGCTTAGAAATTAGATTTTTCTTGATAACCTACTATGCTTATGATTAAGTTTTGGCGACTAGAGACATAGGCAGAAGAACTGATTTTCTCCTTAAAGAAAATTAACCATAATTAAGTAATCTGATTATAAGAAAAAACCATTTTTTGCAAAGGAATGGTTGCATTTCAGATCTGTTGAAAATTGGGAAGAAATCTAAATCGAGTGATTCCGTTCAAGTGTTTGATTTATCTTATAAATTTCGCCAAGAGTTGCGGTTCAGTTTCTTTCAGAAAACGAACATGACAAGGGTGAGCTCTGAATAAATGTTAAAGGAGGATATAAAATTCAGTTTTGGGAAATTTCGAGGTAGATGGGAAGGGTAATTATATTTATATTTATCAAAGACAATTTTGAGGTGACCTGAACTTACTAAAATCAAAGGCAACCGAAGAATTCGTTGGCTGAAGCGACTAGAGACATAGGGAAGAACTATGTTTCGGTAACTGAACCTAATTTTTTTTTTGATACAAGATCTGTCTTGTGTCTTGAGTTTCAATTGTAACCTCTCTTTTGAGCATATTAGTTTTTGTATATACTTTCACACACATATACTTGTTTGTTACATATACTTTGAATATTCTTCGTAATTATTTTTCATTTTTGTGAAATTTTATATAGTTTATGTATAAACTGAGCACATACGAATGTGTGTAACTATTGAAAAATATGCAGTTTAATTTTTCCCGTGATGTCATGAAGACATGAGTAACTATTAAGACAAAAGATAATGCCTATATTTATGAAACCTCAGTGGTAACCATATCCGCACTGCAAGTCACTGACCATATTTTCGTAAAAGCAAAACGGCTTTTTGTAGCTGTAGAATATTTTCATTTTTCATGAGCAGCAGAAAAATAGCAGCTGGTTAAAATCGATAATAAACATAATCTCAGTGCTTAAGAATAGATTGCATACCACAAGTATGGCGTCCTTGTACTTTTCTTTAAAAGTGAGAGGTAAAACCATCGATCCTATTCCAGCAACCTAATAAAAAGATTTACCGTGACCCCATACCACGAGTCACAGAGGCTCTGCCTTTCTCTACGTAAAGAGCAGTGACGGACTATGTAAAACCATGGTCCATTTTTGGGTAACAATCCACACAACAGGCGTCACTGAAATTCTTCGGGTAATAATCCATACGACAGGCGTCAGTGAAATACTTAATCAAAGTGACAAATAAAACCAATCACGATTAAAAAAATGTCACATTTTATATTTTAGCGTAAGAAAAGTTCTTCCATTTTGAAGATACACTGTGCTCTGATATAAAGCTTTGTCTTTTTACAATGAGAAACACAATACGAGAGATAAATATTAATATTTTTGACATTATATTAAAATTTCTACGAAACTTTCTCCTTGCCCCTTCTTTGGTGCCCGCTAACCAACGACCGGAATCCCTTTTTAATCGCGGGAACCAGGTGGAAAACGGCGAAATAGAAGATGAAGATGAAAAAGGCGAAGACGTCAAGACCAAAGAACTGAACAATGTTGAGATGTCTGGCGGCGAACTTGAGGTGTTCCGCTCCCTTCGTATTGATGACGTGGTTCACTAGCCACAGAGCTTGGTCGAGAGGGTCCTGGTTGGTGTCGCGTATGATTCTCGACTGGAGGAGGGCGTTTTTCTTGTACCTGATAAGTTTAAGGGGGTATATTAGTAGTGATTTGGTTTGGATAAGCATCGTGAGTTTTATATATTATATATGTATATATATGTGTGTGTGTACACTAGCTGACCAGTCCAGCGCTGCCCGGGAAAACTCTGAATGACAACCGATAAACTCTCTCTCTCTCTCTCTCAAGTGTGTGTTTGTGTGTGAACGTATCTCGTGAAAGGAAAATAAATGAAATAAATGTGAAATTATGAATTTTTGGTATCTGGAATAATGCCATTTGAATACTATCATTGCTATTGTCATTGACTTTCTTACTTCTGGTTGTTAAGAACTTCGACAATGGCACTGTAGATGGCCTCCTCGTCGGCATTCTTCGAGACTCCTGTCGCAACACCCTTCTGTTTCAGCCTGACGAGGACGTCTTCTTGATCAGCAAAAACAGGCATACCTACCATCGGTATGCCGTAATGCAAAGCCTCTATCACTCCATGCATGCCACAGTGCGTGAAGAATACTTTCGTCTTGGGATGAGCTGCCAGAGTGGAATGAAATGTTTAAAAATAACGATATGGATTCAGGAAATTTCATTCAAAGACATTTCCTTATAACTGCTCTTTTCGCTGAGGGGACAGTGCAGTTTATAATTCATGAATCCGAACAGTACAAAATGTAATTCAGGAATCAGAACAGTGCAAAATATGGTTCTAGAATCAAAGCTGTATAAAATGTAATTCTAGAAACAGAACAGTACAGAATATAATTCATGAATCAGAACAGTACAAAATGTAATTCGAGAATCAGAACAGTGCAAAACATGATTCAGAATCAAAGTATAAAATATAATTCAAGAAACAGGACAGTACAGAATGTAATTCATGAATCAGAACAGTACAAAATGTAATTCAAGAATCAATGAGTGCAGAATATGATTCAGGAATCAAGGAAGTATAAAATATAATTTTAAAAACATGGCAGTAAAGAATATAATTCATGAATCAGAACAGTACAAAATGTAATTCAAGAATCAGAAGAGTGCAGAATATGATTCAAGAATCAAAAATGTATAAAATATAATTCAAGAAACAGAGCAGTACAGAATATAATTCAAGAATCAGAACGGTACGAAACATAATTCTTCAATCAGAATAATACAAAACATAATTCAAGAATCATAACTGTACAGAACATGACTGAAGACTTAGAATAATACAAAACATTCAAGAATCAGATAACAAAATATAATTCAAGAATCAGAACATTTCAAAATACAATTCAAGGCTCAGAACAGTACGAAATATAATCCAAGAATCAGTGTGGAGTATTTCCTTGTACAACTGTCCTTTTATTTTCAATGCAGTTACACCTTATGATAAAATGGGTTTTCTACACGAAAGCCTGATCTAGGTACAGGTTCCCCATTCGTTCAGCATCCCAGACAACTCTTTAAAATCTGTGCGCGATCTACAGCACACCCATTAGATGGGACCCCCTTCGCCTGGTCTTCCTGGGAAGGCAATACCGAGTAAGGGAAGGGTTTTTGGGGGAAAGAGATTGTCCTCCTTATTCCTCCCTCGATAAAACTAGCCAGAGAGGGGATAGCAGCTATGACGGAAATTGGAGGGCATTCCTGAAGTAGTCTGCTGCTATTTTTTTTTTTTTATTCAGGTAAGAGTCTGTACGGTCGTTCATGCATGCTTTTTAGGGGTCAGTGACCCTGATGTTGTGACGCCAGTTTTGATAGCCACAAATCAATCAGTCAGTCGTGCGTGCTTTCAGTCATTACTTCACGCCTGTCGTTACCGTTTTATTACATAACAGCGCCTTTTTTTGGTTTCCCAGATTTACATAAAATAACTTTGATTATCCCTTAGAATGTCGCTATCTCTGGAGCGTTAACGCCTATTTTGGCATTTCCTTTATTTATCACTGTCTTGCTAATTTTTTTTTTCCATCGTTAATAATCGCAGAATTGAAATGTATCGAAACAGAGTACTTCGAAAGTTATCGAGAATAATCTTTGTATCGCATGATCAGTTTTCCACGCAATATATCTATGAATGATTTAATCACTGATAAATTATAGATCTGAATCTCATTGCTTGATGAAAATTGGAATGGCCAGATAAATCTCGAGGGCAGATTGGTAATTAAGCTGGGAGGATCCTAATTATAATCAGCTTGATAGCCATGATAAAAAGTTAATGATCTCCATTAATGATATTCACACATATTGGTGTACTATTAATCAGAATATTTGTGGCCTCAGGAAACTTGGTGCAGATATGCAAATACCTGTAACGCAGAAAGAATACCTTATATAATATTGTTTAATCTAATCTAGATTTAATATTTTTAATAACTCAGATGTCATTCTCTGTTCCACCTCGTTAGTAACGGGAAGATCTGTACGGTGGATTATAGAATTGCAGATATGAAACGAATTACATATGTATTCATTTATGTATTTATTCACTTACTCTTAGCGTATCCCAAAGAAGTTTTGATGAATAAATATGTATATATTCATATTAGTAATGTATGGTTCACTGAATTCCAGGTCAGTGACAGCCAGCCTTCCCTGGAGTGTACATTATTTTTAAAATAAAATAATCATGGGAAACGCGAACGCTGTTGAATATTATAACATGAAACTGCCTCTCTCTCTCTCTCTCTCTCTCTCTCTCTCTCTCTCTCTCTCTCTCTCTCTCTCTCTCTCTCTCTCCCCTTCCTGCATGCTGACAATTTCGTTCCTTCTTGTGACAGATGAGAGAACTGAATTCTTTCAGATTATTTGATTTTGGTGAATCTCCACGGAATGTGAACTGATGTGGACTTGATCTGTCATGAAGTTACAACTTAAAAAAAAAAAAAAAAAGGATTAATTAATTTTACTCCCAGTGGGATTAAATCTTCTCCTGTGCCTTTGAATTTCGCTTCTTAAAGGCAGAAATTCCTTGTTTTGCGGTCGTTACATTTCAGTTCATCATTAAGAGGATATTTAATTATCTCTCTCTCTCTCTCTCTCTCTCTCTCTCTCTCTCTCTCTCTCGTATACACGCATACAGACAACATTAAAATTTTAAGTGTTCTAATGTTGATCACTTACTTTTGCACACACACACACACACACACACACACAAATCTTACACCACGCACATACTGCGATAATACCACATTTTTATTTGTTTCACAGGTATCTTTTTATCACCCATAACCTGGAAGATGTGTTTTTGGTTCAATGTCTGTCTAGTTTAGGGAGTGCCCTTAACTAAATAACGCAATTTGATCGTACATTGTAAAACCATTCACATGGAGACGATCTTGAAATGATTAACTTTTGAAGACTTGTCAAAGGTCGTAGCTGGTGGTCATAGACTTTTGGGGAATCAAAATGTTTTATTCTTAACTCCATATATATATATATATATATATATATATATATATATATATATATATATATATATATATATATATATATATATATATATATATATATATATATATATATATATATATATATATATATATATATATATATATATATATATATATATATAATATATATATATATGTTCTTTCAAAGAATGCTTTCATGGTTCGCAATCAGTGATATTATCTTAAGACAATTTCCAGCGTATATCCCAATATCCTTCAGTCAAACTTTTTGATGTTTATATTTATGTTGCATAAGTGCTTTTATTCCCATTTCCGCGGGTGTGAAATCAATAAATTACCGAGTGCATTAAAACCCGTCCAGGTTCGATCTGTCTAACTGTAGTGCGTAGACACTGGTAATAGGCTTATTGCCGAACTCTTTTTTGACTCGACTTAATGGACTGAAAACAAAGGCCTTATCCGAACCAATTATAGACTTTACGTGCCTGGCAGCATTTAAAATTGGAAATGGGCTTTTGAGTGTGTGTGTGTGTTTTTTTACCACGGTATTGTCATGAAGTCAAGTGATTTTGATTTGGGTCATAAACATAAAAAAGAATTTGTTTTCCTTGGGTTTGAAAACAGTTACATATCACGCTATTGTCATGAAGTCAAGTGATTTTAATTTGGGTCATAAACATAAAAAAGAATTTCTTTTCCATGGGTTTGAAAACAGTTACGTATTTTTTATTTCAGGCTCATTTTCACAGATTTGTTTTTCGTGACTCGTAATTGGTACCAAAGATCCTGTGATGATTTTCGTTCTGCAGTATATTTTGGTACTTGCATGTTAGAGTAGACTTCCCTTACTAGGTGGGATGAGGGGTGGGGGGAACTAGTGCCGTCAGTGCTTCTCAGACGGTGCACCGTAAGCATTACTAAAGGGTGTTTGCAGCAACCCTTCGGCCCCAAGCTGCATCCACTTATTAAAACTCTAATCTGCCTCCATTCCGGCTCTCTTCAGTCTGACTGTCAAACCTCTCTAACACTCACTTATTTTACTTATTAGTGCAACTGTACGGTTTTCTCCCAGTTCCAACTTTAGATCCTTTTACATCATCCCTTTTATTATTAGGTTTTACCTTGCTGTCCTACCTCTCTAACTCCCTTTTTCACTGTTTTCACTGAATGGCTCTGAATGCATCACTGCTTTGGTTGACAACCTAAATTTCATAAAAAAAAAAATAATAAAAAAATTTTAAACGCTTTTATTAAAATGCAGTAAAAAGTAACAAAATAGTTTTTTGAGATACACCAGGATTTTCTTACAGTGAATCATGTCTACAGAATTAACAGCGTGGGCGCCAAACTTGGAAGGAAATGCTAAAATAAAATAAATATATTTTTTTTATTTCTTGTAGCATTTCCTTCCATGTTTGGCTCCCACGCTTTTATTTTTGTAGACATGATTAATTATAAGGAAATCCTGGTGTCTCAAAAATTATTTTTTACTTTTTAGTGCATTTTAATAAAAGAGTGTTTTAAATTTTTTTTTATATTTTTATTTTATACTTTTTAGTTTTGACAGAAATTTTAACCGAGTTATGATTGCGACTAAAAAAAAATTGAACGTGATATCCTGTCGAGCCAAAGAATGTTTGAAAAACCCGTAGAGTTATTAACTTCGTCTACAGAGTCAAAGAATGTATGAAAAATCCGAAGATTTTCATACAAATCCTGAGATACTGGGAGAGGTCACTGTAGGGTCACTAGAGGTCACTACTGACTTACTGATCATTTGAGGTTGTATTGTCACCGGGACTGAGTAACCAACAAAAATTTCAAGTCCACCAAACGAAGGGAACAATTCGAAAACTGAATTATAAGTTTTGACCCAAACAGACAGACAGGAAGCAGAGGTTAAATAAAAGCATGGAATAAACATTAAAAGAGACTTACCTAAAACATCCTGCTGAGGCAACCAGTTTACTATTTTAACGTTGGGTGGGGGTTCGGGGTAGTTTCCTTCCAGCTTCATCAGTACCTAGAAGGAGAAAGACGGGATGATAATCAACACTTTTTTATATTCGTTATTGCAAAGTTTCTTCCCAAAGTATCCATTCTTTGGTCTCGAGTACAGAACATTAAGGGCAGTATTTTCCGCTCCAAGATTTTGATTGCATTTTCATTTGATACTTAATGGGGGGAAGAAAAGAAAACGTTCAGTTTTATTGAATGCTGAAGAAAATGGAAGGTCAAAGAGAGAGTGGGAGATCAAGAAAAGAGAATCAATGAGAATTTTGTTCTTAGGCTTATGTTGCCGGCGCCATATCTTTTTATACTATTCTAGGGTGCTCTGTCATTGAATTGGGCGTTGACATGTTAATTAATCATCTCCAAATTCTTCAGTTATTAGATCTGCCACTACTAAACCTAAGCATCAATATTCCTGTCTTAGGGAATTTTATGGCGTGCCTGGAAAAACGGCTGTACTTTGCAAATGAATAACTATTCTCCACTGATCTCTCTATTTCTTTGCGAGGCTACTTCCTACCCTCTGATTCAGCCTGCCGAAGGCTCCCAGGAAGGCTTTCATAGTCGATACAGGGACTACCCTGGAGTTGAAGATGAATCCCATTGTAAACAGAACGATTCCAGCATCTCCAGACCCTGCGACAAATTCCTCCAGGTCCTGGAAAGCAAAGTTTGATGTCATTTTGGTTCCCTGGAAATTTGGTCGAATAATGTGTAACGTAAGACTTCTGGTATTTTTTTTTTATAAGAAAAAAGCTTAGGTTGTGTTCTTATGGTATGTTTCGTCGAGAATGTGGCATTGCTAAGTTTACAAAATGAAAAAAAAAATCTGAGTTCAGTTCTGTTCGTAAATACATATTTTTATGTTTAATGGAAAGGGTTTTTTACCAGACCGGATTCTTGGTGTATCATATATTCGATTTTACAATAAAAATATATATATAAATATATATATATATATATATATATATATATATATATATATATATATATATATATATATATATATATATATATATATATATATAATATTCTCAGGCACTAACAGACGGAAAAAACTTACATTTGGCAGGGGCTTAGGCTTGTGAATTTGCATCCCGCCCACATTGATGAAAGAGGGTGGGAGTAAACGTGGGTAGTCTACCGTCGGGTGCGAATTGATAAGCAGTCCAGAGAGATTTGCCAACAGGGTCGACGGGTGAGGAGTACCAGGTAAATAAGTCTGGATTTTATGGTTCGTAATGAAGAACTGTACCTGAAAGAGGGAATGGAGTTAGTGTTACTTGGTAAATGTTTGACTACGAAGGGAAAGTTTTGGTTGCAAGAACTTTTTCGTAATAATACATTTTTTCTTTTTAAGTTTATAGAGCTTGAAAGTAGTATTAGGACCATTAGGCGAAATGGTTTGACTTCCTTATCGACCAAGTTTATAGAGCTTAAAAGTAGTAGTAGGACCATTATTGACCAAGTTTACAGAGCTTGAAAGTAGTATGACCATTACGTGAAATGGTTTGGTTTCCCTATTGACCAAGTTTATAGAGCCTGAAAGTAGTATTAAGACCATTACGTGAAATGGTTTGATTCCCATATTGACCAGCCAGTGCCTGAGAGCAAGTGAAGCCCAGTATATGGCCTTAGAAGCATTTATGAAATTTCAAACCAAATGCTATATTCCAACATTTCATTGTAACGTTGACGTTTGATTTTCTCTCTCATTCCTGATGTGCACCTCTTCATATGGAAAAGAGCTAAGCAAGTTAATTTATATGCAAACTACAACACAGCTGAATGCCATTATAAGGATGGGGGGAAAAGTGAATTCATTTTATG
Organism: Macrobrachium rosenbergii; assembly: GCF_040412425.1. NCBI lineage: Eukaryota > Metazoa > Arthropoda > Malacostraca > Decapoda > Palaemonidae > Macrobrachium > Macrobrachium rosenbergii. The sequence continues at coordinate 11,315,503 of NC_089780.1, read as the reverse complement.
TGGACGCACTTGGCAAGAAAGTAAAAAAAAAAAAATGATCAAATTATCAGCTGTTGAAGAATGATACAACAAAATGAAGGGAAATGAATAACATTATTTGAAGTAACATTACAGCCTTCTTTGCACCCATAGTTATTACCGTCCATAACACTACTGTTAAGACTGTCACGATTTCACAGTTAGGAGAATGACAGGGATCTGGTGCCGAGCGATGTGGCGTAATGGCCCCTCAAGATGGATGTGTAACGGAACCTGTGAGTTTAGCAGCACGCAAGGATGAAAAGATACTTGTTCGAGACAGTGATATAAAACTCGATGTCATTTTTTATAAAAAGGAAAACACCGATTAGACATTAATTTTTTTGCTGGTGTTTGTCGTTATGTAATCATTCAAAATTATTATGATTATTATTAATATTATTATTTATTTATTTTATTTATTTATTTATTTATTTTGCCTTTTCTTAGTCAGGACAGTTGGGTATTATTAGCTTTCAGGTTTAATTGAAAGCCTCAACAATAACGGGAATCAGTCACTTTCAGCCAACTCTCTCTGTTCGAGACTGAAATTAAATTTGGCCTTGCATCTGCAACTCTGATTTCATTTTTGAAGAAAATAATTGTTACAGCGATTTTTCTGTGGGCTTGAATCCGGCCCTAATTGGAAGTTACAGAAGATACGTTTACTAACGTGTAAAAATCTTGTGAAGTCATTCGGTCTTCGTGTAAATTTACCGTATAGCGGTTGAAAACATTATTTGCTTGCCAAAATTATTCTTTGTGATTCATATTAGCTTTGGTGGGCCGTTTTAGCGTGTTTGAAAATATATAAGTAAAAAATGGCAAATATCTTTTATGAAATGGATAAAACCGCGATTATTACTGGCGTCAGATTTTTTCACCTTCCATTATTAGATTAGGATAATGGAGATTCCATGAATTACTAGAGTTCTAGATGGAACGGATCTAGAGGAGAGTGGCACCTGACCTATTATGAATTCCGTATCAGAGCCAGACGGTTTAATTGAGTCGGGATGAGAGTCCGTTAGAGAGTTCGTTAATATGCAATTATGGCGTCTCAGTTCTCTATCGGGACTTATTACGGATCAAATTTTGTAAGCTTTGAAACATTATTCTGTATTTTTTTTAGAAAGCGGGCACTGGTAAATCAAAACAATATGAGAGAGAGAGAGAGAGAGAGAGAGAGAGAGAGAGAGAGAGAGAGAGAGAGAGAGAGAGATGTAGATAACATGAAGATTTATCAGGAAATACGTATTTTTAACATGAATTTCTCAAGTATGGGGTTAGTGCCGTCAGTGCGCCTCACGCTGTGCGCTGTAGGCATAAGCTAAGGTTGTTTGCAGTGTCCCTTCGGCCCCTAGCTGCAACCCCTCTCATTCCTTTTACAGGACCTCCGTTCATATTCTCTTTCTTACTTTCCACCCTCTCCTAACATGTTTCCTCCTGTTACACCTTTAAAACCCTTTTACTCTCGACATCCCTTTCAGCACTGAATGACCTCATAGGTCCCAGAGCTTGGCCTTTGGCCTAAATTTTATATCCCATTCCAAAATGACTGTACAAATTTGGCACCAGTTCCAGAAGCATTAATGGATTAATGATTTTCCAACCCAGGGAATTAAATCATAAATGTCTTAAAGCCATGGAGAAGCATGGATATTTTAATTTCCCCTTTGCAATCGCATATCTGTTTTAGTTCTAAACAGTGTTTAAATTCCTAAATAGTATCCCACATCAAGCCACGAAAAAATATATCGGCCGAAATTTATTATACACGCCGGCGCGAATATATATATTTTCCATTATTACCAAGTCGGGGCACTTCGCAACTATCAAGGGATTATGCGGTGAAGTTGAAGAATACATCCCGGAATTAGCATAATTCCACCATGCAGGCTCATTAAGTTTCCAAGAGGTAATTAAATACATAATTGATTCAAGGCAAATTCGGCGCGCAAGCGATCAGCTTAAATTATGACCAAAAACGAGATTTCATGTGCCGTGTAGCGGGTGATTTTTGGGCTGTTCTCTGGAGCGGATAGATAAGGTTATATTAATTGTTTTTAGAATCTCTCTCTCTCTCTCTCTCTCTCTCTCTCTCTCTCTCTCTCTCTCTCTCTCTCTCTCTCTCTCTCTCTCTCTCTCTCTCTCTCTCTCTCTTAAAGTTTACGTGGACAAATCATACACTAGAATTATTGATTTATTTATTTTGCTTACCGAATCAATTGTGTAGATGTTATACATTACGATAGGTCAATTGTTCATCTCCTTTATATTTTATATATATATATATATATATATATATATATATATATATATATATATATATATATATATATAACATTTATATTATATATATACTATATATATATACATATATATGTATGTATAAAAATATATATATTTACATTATAAAAAATACAATATATATATTGGAATATATAACATCTATACATATTGATTACATAACACACAAAAAACATAATATAACAGTGTTGCTAGTGGCATTTTCTTGTTCTCAGACACCAGCCACTTTCACTCACTCTCTCTCTCAGTCTCTCTCTCTCTCTCTCTCTCTCTCTCTCACTTACCTGCATGACAACGTGGCTTGCCATCGCCAAAAAGTGGTTGAATATCCTCTGGGAGAAGGACATGGAGTCTTCGTAGTGCGAGAGGATAAGAGGTACCGACGAAGGTGGACTGAAGGCTGTGGTGTACTGAGGTTCTCCTCCAGCGAAGGTGAAGGCCCAGTACCCGATGGACGGAAGGCCTGTGGAGACAGGAATCAAATATGATTACGATTGCCGTCGAGTTGTTCGTTTCAGCTACGGGAGAAGAGAGAGAATGTTGTGTCTTAACTGTTCATAAGGATTTCCTCATCTGTTGGGTCCTCATTCGGTATATCAAGGTTGTTCCATTTAGTTATCGGTTGCCATTTGTAACTTTATTCACTAATTTTCTCTTCTGTGTTAGATGGTTTTATGAAATATGTACGTTTTTATATATACTTATTTTTTGTTGGTTCTGTCTAATATCATTCTTCATTTTTACCTTCATATTTTAACACTGAATTTTACTAGTATGTTATCATTCACCTATTCATCATCAATCATATCATTAATTTATATATTTCACCTTCATTACGGCGCTGGATAATCCTGATGGGTTCCGACGCTTGGTCTGCAAGACCTGAATCTCACAATCAATCAATCATTAACCCAAAAACTATCCTACGTTACTAGACACCAACTCCAAATCGCGACCTCATTCCAGAATACATTCCTTCAGGCTACACTTTCCTACATTAAAGAAATGCAACGTATTGAAAGGAGGCTTAATCATTCGCACCTAAGTCATGAGCCAGTCCCAAGCTGCATTCGTTGTAGATGAGATCGACAATCGCCACGTCGAACTTTTGCTGTCGAAGGTAACTCCTCAAGGACTCCTCTTCGAATAGCGTCCGGCAGAAGGCGTCGATGGTGAGGAACGCGTCCACTGGAAGCGCCGTCCAGGAGGTTCCTTTGTTCCACATGAGGCTCTGCGGCATCAGAAAGCTGTGAATGGAAAATGCTGTTAAATGAGATGCGGATGTGGAAGTATGTGTTTGCGGGCATCAAATGTGGGTCAGTTTAAATCTATATGGGAGGAGTTCAGTGGATGGGTTAACGTTATTGCATCTTTATTTATTTATTTGTTAGATTTTATATTTTTTGAAAGCTTGGGGGATATAAGTTTAACGAATGACTCAGTAAAATTGAGTGATATTTCTGTTATCAACTCAACAATACTAATTAATTAAAATTAAATTTACAAAGACGCCTGAGAGTACCCTTAAGTGTGAAAAAAAAGGATTAAAAAATAAAAGCAATTATTGTACAAAATACCAATCTAACAGATAAGAGTATTTACCTTGTAAAAATCCCAGCCACTAAATTTTTCAGTTAAAGAGTAAAATATCAAATACAGTATCCACCATCACTTGACATCCTACCCAGAACCGCTTATAGGGTTACAAGGCAGATGACGTCAGGACAATATCTACAGTTTTATCATAAATGGATTTTCATGTGGTAAGACCTGATTTGCTTTTTGGGCAGCATTCACCCAGTATATACTGTAAACTCTCTCTATGGTTAGAGATAGATTACGTAATGGGAGAAGCGGCGGGAGAGAGAGAGAGAGAGAGAGAGAGAGAGAGAGAGAGAGAGAGAGAGGAAAAGGCATCTGAATCCATTAGGCAGGATTGAAAACCCGTGTCTGTTTAATGGCTGCCTTTGTCAGTGCGAGAACTTCTTCCAGCAGCGCTGTGTGTGCGCGTGTTTGTGTGTGTGTTTGTGTGTGTGTGTGTGTAAGATCCCACGGTGTGTATGCGTGCCAAATAGACTGCTTTTGTAAATCGGTAAACAAAATATCTTTGCAAGTTTTGCTCGCGAATTGTTTCAAAAAAAAAAAATTGCGGAATCATTAATTACTACCCGTTGGATTTAAGTGAATGCGAAAATTACATGCAATTAGAATTCAGTTAATTACGAAATCATGCGATTTATCTTTAGCGTGATCTACAAAGCTGATTATGACGCTTTTAAGTAGAAAAATTTACACCATTAAAGAATTCATTGGTCAAATGCCAAGTGGATTGAAATGAATACAAAGTATGTGGTTTAAAATGTAATCTTATCGTTTAGTACATATCCGATTATGACGCTCTTACTTTGCGTGGAAAAATTTACACGTCATCAAAGATTTCTCTAGTCAAAAGTCAAGTAGATAGAGCTAACGCATCATCTAAAATTTATTTGTTTAATTGTTGAGTAGCTCAAATTAACCGAAAAACATTATTGGCGTCGTTAAGCTTTATATATGTATTTAATAATACACTTAATTCCAGTAGTTGAATTCATGGTACAATTTCTATTGCTTTGATTTAATTTCTTTCAAAATTAACTGTTTTTACTCGAGTATCATTTCACGATGGGTATAAATTCCGGAAGCGAATTCCGCAAATATGTAACCTAGAACCAAGTATCATATAACATGGGGGTATAAATTCCGGAAGCGAATTCCGCAAATATATAACCGAGAACCAAGTATCGTATCACATGGGGTATAAATTCCGGAAGCGAATTCCGCAAATTTGTAACCGAGAACCAAGTATCGTATCACATGGGGGTATAAATTCCGGAAGCGAATTCCGCAAATATGTAACCGAGAACCAAGTATCGTATCATATGGGGTATAAATACCGGAAGCGAATTCCGCAAATCTGTAACCGAGAACCAAGTATCGTATCATATGGGGTATAAATTCCGGAAGCGAATTCCGCAAATATGTAACCAAGAACCGAACTGGGCACATTAGGGAAAGAAATCCTGTAAACCAGACGTATTTTCCAAACTTCTTTCTTTTTTGAAAGCGCAAAAGAAAGCTGGGGAAAATGTTTCCTTAATTGCTTTGTGTTTTAATGAATTGCGTAATATTTCCAGCGGATGGCGCGTGAAGTGAGCCAATTGCCAAGAGTTAATGCAGAATAGATTTTGCAGGCTGCTAGGTTTCTTTTTTTTTTTTTTTTTATAAATCGTGATTCTTAAACACTAAAATCAGTCTCTCTCTCTCTCTCTCTCTCTCTCTCTCTCTCTCTCTCTCTCTCTCTCTCTCTCTCTCTCAATGAAGTTATAGCCGATCAGACCTCCATTTTCAATCGTTATTTCGTGGTATTTATGATATCATTTTTATGCTTTTTCTTGTTTATTCATTCTATTTTTTTATGGAGAGGAATTGGGTTTGAAAATGTCTTACATTATTACGATTGATGTAAATATTTAAAATTTTTAGTTACTTGATCTAAATTATTTAATCATGGAAACTTGAATTATTTTTTGGATTTGTTTTATGAATGAACTTATTCTGACATAGAAAAAAAGAATACTAATCAGGAAATGCATTATTTGCAACAATAGACACACCACTTTAAAAAGAGACGTATTCATTGCCTTAAGTTTTCATATATTTCGAATTTTTTTTTCAGTTTAATGGAAGCTCGGTATGCAGCTTAATGGCTTTTATATTTCTACTGTATGGGGTGCATATTATGTGTGTATGTATGTGTATGTATATACGTATATATATATATATAATATATATATTTATATATATATATATATATATATATATATATATATATATATATATATATATATATATATATATATATCTTGCTTCCTGATAACGTAAAACGGTACCATAGTATCGCGTGAATTTATTTACTATAAACTCATGTAATGACATAATTTAAAGACATTCATATGTCATATAATAGCCATTTCTTTCGAATCTTCCTAATTAATCGAGATACGAATGATAGTACGCCAGGTTACTTACACAATTTAGTCAAAATTTTTTTTTTTTTTTTGGATTCCAGTCAATTTTTTTACTATCACGCAGTTTCTAATAACCTCTTTGCATCATATTGAAGAGCGTTTTTGCTTTTTAGCAACCAGCATTTTAATTAAATTCACCTTTTATGAGTTAAAGTTCAAACATTCATCTTTCAGTAATCTTGACCTGATTCCAGTTCTGCTTGATGACAAAGTCCAGCCTGTTAAACCTGCTACACGTGTGATAATGTATTCTAGTTAGCGATGATACTCTTACGTATGGTATACGCCGCGGCTTGCTTCCCTTCCTAGAATTAATAATCCCACTAAAAGCACCGTGTTCGATACTCTCTCTCTCTCCCTCTCTCTCTCTCTCTCTCTCTCTCTCTCTCTCTCTCTCTCTCTCTCTCTCTCTCTCCCCAGTTCGTTCACTGTAAGACAACTTCATCATCTCTGGGGTCTGGTCTTATGACGCTCAATTTGACCAAACGCTCCCAGAAAGTACTCTGCGGTCCGGGAACTTTTGGAAGTCTGCAAAAAGCATAAGAAAACTAAAGTTGTACAAAGAGAGAAAACGAACCATGACCAAACGCCGATGAAAGAAAGGGGAGACTGCGATATTCTGGTCGTGAAGTTGACTGCGGCTACAGTGGAAATATATTTCCAGACCTGAGGTAAACCTAAAACGTCAAAATACCAAGAAGGAGACAGGCACAGCGTGTTTGAGAAAATGAAGAGTAAAATGCGTATAAGAGGCAAACAATATTAGATTGAAAGTTATGGATAATGAAAGAGTCTATTTGGTCAAGCAGTGTTAGAAGAATCTCGCTGTTCGCCTGATTACTAGGATAAGGAAGACACGAAAAGTATGAGGAAGTTTGAAAGAGGTTGTAGATAAGGAAATTTTGACTGCGAGAAATGCTTGGGACGATTCTGACTTTAGGTTATAAAGGGAAGTCGTTGGCTGCGGGTATGCGAGGTAAAGGGCATTGCGAAGATTAGAGATATTTGCTCTTACGATGACGTGGGTACAGTGAATAGCCAAGAGGGAAAAAAGGAGCTTAGCATCTTGAGGGGGTATAGTCACGTGGGGAGAATGGGAGAGTGGAAGTTATTGAAAAAAGCGCAAAATTTGGGTATCTTGAAAAAGGGCATGGTGGACTTAAGTAGTTGTGTTGAGGAGTTGGAATGGAAGTCGTGGTTTAATGAAAGAGCAGGTGTTTAAATGCATAATAGAACTGCGTGGTTTTTGGGTACTGCGTTTCTGACGAGACATTTGACAGGTGTAAGAAAGGTGGCTGTCGCTGGGTTTTTTTTTTTTTTTTTTGGGGAAGGAAAGATGGTGTTGAATGCTGTCTTTTTCTTTTAAGTCACCCTGTTTAGTTGGGTATTTTTGTTGTTCATACACACACGTATGTATGTATGTATATATATATATATATATATATATATATATATATATATATATATATATATATATATATATATATATATATATGTGTGTGTGTGTGTGTGTGTGTGTGTGTGTGTGTGTGAGTATGCATGTATGTATGTGGAAACATTCTTTTGTTTCATTTCTTGTAATTCTTCAAATCAAATGTATTGTTTAGTTTTTCTCCAAAACAGATGAATTGTTGCTTTTCGAATGAGTTTAGCTTTTACACAGAGCCACTTATAGTGAACGTAAAATTAATGTAGTTCACTGTATCCATCTAAATTTGACAACAAAGTCTTGTATTGGAAAATATTCAAATATATATATATATATATATATATATATATATATATATATATATATATATATATATATATTGAATATTTACGTAAAAATGTCCCATTTAACCTCAGAATTCCTTCCATTCCAATTTTTACCAATGAACTAAGAAAAAGGGTACCTTCCCTCCCACACGGCGCAGCTTAACTATACAATTACGCTAATTACACCGAAAGACACTATACCCGGAATCGGGTATCATAGCCAGTGATCTCTGGGTACCGGAAATTCGGTTCCCTCTACTGCGAAAGGATTAAGACTTAATAATACCTCGCAGCCGCGCCTTCCCTCCGAGGATGTTATAATCCTCTAAACGGATTTCCGTAGAATATTGACAATCCTTGTATGGAACAATCTAACCGCCTTGGTATGGGACAGGTTTGGATCTGTACGTGAATCTCTGGATCGGATAAAAGGCTGAAATGTGAAGTATCTAGAATTCTGCGATAGAGTTTGTCGTATTTTACTCGTTTTGCAGTACATTTGTAATACTGAGTAAATAGTATCTGAAAATTACTCAAGTTTTTGTAGCAAAACTAAGTCCGTAAGAATTCAAGTGTTGTTAGGGTAGTTTTAAAATTCATAAAATTGATTTTTTCTTCCGCGTTCGCTAACAACTGGGAATTCATCAGTACGTAAGTAGATGAAAACTCAGTATTTAATAAATACACTGACCCTTTATTGCACACACACTATGCCGTATAATACATACACATACATAGCCGTATACTACATACGCACACACTTGGCCGTATACCTATACATACCACATACATAGCCTAGCTGTATACCACATACTCACACACTTGGCTGTATACTATACACACACACCTGGCTGGCCGTATGTATACTTAAAACACACACACACTGGTCGCAAACGGTCGCAAACAGTGAATTCTGTCTCCTCCAAAATAGGTGGAAAAATGGGTCATCTTACCTGGCGCGCTCCTCGACGGTCAGGTGAGGGATGCTCCCGTCTGTATTATTGATTGCCATCACGTGTTCGGTGATATTCGGATGGTTGGCCGTCGGATAGTGATGCTCATCCTTCCACCTGATGACCTCTACCTGGTGGAAGGGAGTGGATTGTAAACTGAATAAGTATGGGCAGTTTTTTTTGTGTGTGGACGCGTTTCAAACCTTTATTAGATTCGTGTTCGTTTTCTTTGACTGTTGACATAATTAATTTGTGTGTGTTTCGAACCTTTATTAGATTCGTGTTCGTTTTCTTTAGGTGTTGACTTAATTAATCTTGATTTGCGAACTGAAAGTTTATTATTATTATTATTATTATTATTATTATTATTATTATTATTATTATTATTATTATTATTATTATATATTTTTTACTGTTGACTTTCAAATTGATTTATGACTGTAAACTTCATTATTATTGTTATTATTATTATTATCATTATTATTATTATTATTATTATTATTATTATTATTAATATTATTATTATATATTTTTACTGTTGACTTTCAAATTGATTTATGACTGTAAACTTCATTATTATTATTATTATTATTATTATTATTATTATTATTATTATTATTATTGTTATTATTATTATTTTTATTATTATTATTATCAAATAGCTAATAATAATAATAATAATAATAATAATATGTAATTATTATTATTATTATTATTATTATTATTATTATTATTACTAAACTACCATTGCATCTTAACCGAACATTTTCACCGAACGGTTACTCTCTCCAACGAAAGCAACAACAAAAAAAAAAATTATAAAGAAATTCTCAAAACTAAGCCCAAATTCCACCACATGCAGAACACACTCACCTCCCCCCCCCCCCTTGAAGCACTCCCTTACCTGGTGACCTTGCCCGACGAGTGCCTTGCCAAGTGCCCGGAGCGTGAGAACGTGGGAAGCTGCGTACATGGGATGGAGAACCAATACCCTCGCAGCATCGCTTACACCGAGGAAAAGTGCCATCAGAACAGGGAAAACTGCCGTCCCTTTCATCTTTGCGTCCGGGAACTGTGGGAGAGAAAGAACAAAAAATTTGTTTGGTACCGCGAGCGGACATTTTTCTGTTCGGGTTGAATTGTCCTGTGGAAGGGAAAAGTTTTTGGTGGGTTGCGTAATAAGGTGGCGGTAGTTAGTGTCGAAAATGTTAGATAGGAGAATATGAAAGTGT
>NC_089780.1:11277665-11300165 GCF_040412425.1 Macrobrachium rosenbergii | reverse complement strand
ATCTGTACATGTACTATCTCTTGTCATCTTGTTCCCGGTATGAAGAATTAACGAAAACATAATCCAACTCAGAATGTCGACGAGATCGTAATTAAAGATAGGATTGTAAATAAAGATAGGATTGTAAATGAAGATAGGAATGTAATTAAAGATTGGAATGCCGTCTACAAAAACGATCACCTGAATCGTGCATGTTATTGAGTTATCGGGTTATAGATTTTATCCCCAAAACAAACTACCTGGCCCAGGTGCGGCGCAATTCAATTAACTAATTTTTTCATGGGCGTTTTGATGATTCCACCTCATGGCCGCGTCTCGACTCCCAGGGGTGTGGTAATAGCTCCTTTACCTATAAATCTTCCCCCCAAAGAGGATTGCTGAAAGTCGATGACCTCAATAAGCGACGTTAGTGCTTTCTAATGTTTTCACGCTTCATTGCAAACTAAATTACGAGGTTCTGTGGCTCTGCACACTTTGCAACGGATTCTTTTATCGGTGGAATTCATGCGTGGGGAAATAACACCATTTTAGAGGGATATATTTGGAAAAGTTTGAAAGGAATGAAGAAATTACGTCGTCGGGTATTTTTTGCATCACTTTTACTTATTTTTGTTTGCAAATATGCGCAGATATATGCATGCAAACACGAATGTAATATATATATATATATATATATATATATATATATATATATATATATATATATATATATATATATATATATATATATATATATATATATATATATATATATATATATATATATGCGAATCCCACAGGAAAATGACAGGCAGAAGTTCAGTACCAAGCGCTTTCACGTATATTAACGCATCGTCTGGGCTTAAATGAAACACAGATGAAAAAAGAAGGTTACAAAGTAAACAAAAATAACAAGAATACCAGATTGTCAATTGTCAAAGGGTAATAAACACACGATAATCCAGGATAATCCGGGATCACGCGTTCACAAACTAAAACCATATACTTAACCATAAGAGAGACGGAATCTTACCCATTCAAATTGCAGAAACACGAATAAAACTGAATAAAAAAAGTTGTTGATAAATACAAGCAAAATTAGTATTCAGTTTTATACGTGTTTCTGCGATTTGAATGGGTAAGATTCCGTATCTCTTACGGTTAAGTATACGGTTTTAGTTTGTGACCGCGTGATCCCGGATTTTGCTGGATTAAGGGTAATTACCCCGTGGCAATTTTATACATGTTTTTGGATTTTGTATCTGTAAACTTTCGTATCTCTTGTTGTCAGGTCTATGGTTTTAGTTTGTGACTACTTGATCCCGGATTATCTTTCTGTTTATTACCCTTTGACAATTGACCATCTGATATTCTTGTTTTTTTTTTTTACTTTGCAACCTTTTATTCATCTGAAATCTTTTCCCATACTTAGGATTTTAAATTGTTTGTCTCTGGTACAGGATTCCCTTTGTTAAAACGGAAGATTTCGGTTCCTTATGGTAAACAGTCACCACACTGCAGTTTCTTTTAAAAATTGATATATAAATTCAGCTTGTACTAAAATGAAGTCTCATTTCACGTGTAAATGTTTATGACAACATACTTACCACAAAAGGTATTAGGTTTTGATTTCAGGGAACTAATTACAGTGTATAAGGTATTCGTTTTTGATTTCAGGGGAACTAATTACAGTGTATAAGGTATTCGGTATTTTATGAGCTGTTATAAAAGTGAACAAGCGTAATTGGCCGAGAGACAGAAGAATATTTCAGTCTCGCGGCAATTACTGATGACACGACAGAAATCATAATGAGTTTAATATTTAAACGAGGACGGTAATATTTGCATAAAACTCTTCTAGGGGCGTGAGTTTACCGATTATCAGTCTTGACACCGTGTGGAAGTTCATGGCCGAAGTATATTGGAGGGAGAAGGAGTAAAGAAGAAATGAGATATGAGAAACGATAGGGACCTGCGAGATGTAAAGAAGAAGAAGAAGAAGAAGAAGAAGAAGAAGAAGAAGGGGATGTTCAGTGTAGCGAGGAAAATGACGGCATGATGTGTCCTACCACTGTGAATAATTATAAGACTTCTTCCTAACTCATTACCTGTTTCCGATACCGTATCCCAATTATGGGCTCGGGAGAGGATTTGGGGGCGGGGTGGGGGGGTGTTAGACTGTGCTGGCCTTATGGCAGCACGGGGTCTTGCTCCTTGAGCAAGCCTGTATATGCGAACTGGAATTACTGAAATGATTCTGTTATAGCTTGTATTTACCTGCGAGAGCGGCTCGTGCAAAAAATAAATAAATAGATCAATAAATAAACACATAAGTTGAATATACATTTGCTTTATTTACATTATTTAATCTATAGACATAAAAATATAGATATAATTTTTTATTTTAAGCGACTCGTGCAAAAAGTAAATTAATGAATAAAAAAACCTTCACTACTTTGAGTGGTTTTGATCACATAGACATAATCATATAAATATAACCTTTTTATACCTTGACTGGTTCTGTTTTTATTAAAAGAATTTCTGTCGGAAATTTTTGGAAATGTACTAAAAGTACGTCCCATGGGGTCTTGTTATGGCCCAATTGTTACCAAATTGTACAATTAAATTCCTTATTATTACGGGACTAAATTTCAGAAATAATGGTATGGAAAGTAGAAAGTGTTGAATGCAAATTTTCCGCCCCTCCTAGTGAAGCAAATAGCATTACCATTCCGTATTATTATTATTACTACTACTACCATTATTATTATTATTATTATTATTATTATTATTATTATTATTATTATTATTATTATTATTCTCTGATTTTCGTACTGTTTACAGGCGTTATGTATATGGGTAAAAAAATTGTGATTATATTTGTTCATGTTGTGGAGAAGACAACGATATAACATATTCAGTTCTATGAAAGTTGAGGTAGGGAAGACTGGAATAGCTTATATAAAACCGATTGAATGACTTCCAATAAATTATGTGACAAATTATGGTCATCGTCGCCGGAATAACTTAATATGCTAAATATTAATGTGAAATTATTAATATAATGGCGAGAATGCACATCAATAACCTTGCAAGTGAAAGAAAGGACTAAGAAAAAATTGGACGTGAAAATATAAATTGAAATCCTATTGAAACTTTTCATTTGTAGGGGAGAACGTAAGTTGGCCCATGTTAATTCTTTTGGCCTTATTATAAAAGAGAGGGTGGAATAAGTTTTGACACCATAAACAGAGGATGGGTTAGATAATTTTGACACCATGAGAAGGCGGGATAAGATAATTTTGACACCATAAAGAGAGTGGGATAACATAGCTTTGACACCATAAAGAGAGAGTGGGATAAGATAATTTTGACACCATAAAGAGAGAGTAGGATAAGATAGTTTTGACACCATAAAGAGAGAGTGGGATAAGATAGATTTGACACCATAAAGAGGGGGTGGGATAAGATAATTTTGACACCATAAAGAGAGGGTTGGATAAGATAGCTTTGACACCATAAAGAGAGGGTGGAATAAGGTAGATTTGACACCATAGAGGTTGGGATAAAACATTTTGAAAAAAAAAGATTAAAACATTTTGGTTTTTTTTTCATACAATAAAGACTGAAAATCCTTATGTCCCTATTTTGTGAAAACAAAGATTTATGCAAAATCAGAGTAACAGATGCAATATTAGTCCATTTTGTTTTTAATTTTCCATGGAATAATCTTCAATTGCAGGAACTCCTACGAAGCAGTGACAGAATTTTACGTAGCGAATTACTGATGAATTACTGAATGATTCAGCGCATGCTATGGCAGCATTTTTACTCTTCACGCAAATTCCTTAGTGGTTCGAATTATGCAAAGTGGGGATGTCGATAAAACTTGAAGAAGGCGCATTAATAGAAGTATACTTCATACTATTTGCTGAGAAGTATCTCTTTACTATATTATTAAAACGCCAACATTAATTATTGATGAAGAGAGTAACAGTAATTTGGAATGAGGGAATTATTCAAGCACGAGTATTTATTAAAATCCTTGTTAATAATAAGAGGTAAAAACAGGTCCCATATGAAGCACTATCAAGTGATGGTCATGCATATATTCGTCTCATTTTGTAAACAGACAAGCTTTTCAATAGAGGGGTGCCACGGAGGAAAATCATTAAGAAAAAGGGGGCAAAAGGTGGCCCACTGGAAGGGGGTATCTGTGTTGATTTAGGGGAGTGTTTTCGTCTAAATTGATCGTTTTATAATTGATTATTGACTCTCTTTTCTGTTTGCGGTAATCTTAGTAATGTCAATAGGAGATCTGTTGAGGAACACTCAGGAATTTGTGAATCCCGAAGCTTAATAATTTTCAAGATGTTGACACAACGAGGTCAGCAATTGAGGGCTTAAGTGTGTACAGCAAATTGCAGTCAATCTCCATCGTTCTATATTTTTCTGATAATTAATTTGAAAAGCAGAACCCTTTAAGGTCATCTAATTTCCTAGATTGGGGTGAGGAGAAAGGGATGATAAGACTATTAAGATTACATAGCAAAACAATCTGTAGGTGGGTCTGAAACCATCAGAATCGAGAGAGAGAGAGAGAGAGAGAGAGAGAGAGAGAGAGAGAGAGAGAGAGAGAGAGAAAATGTAATTTACCAGTAAGAGAATTATGTTCAGTAATTAAGATTACACAGCTAAACAATTTGTAGGTGGCTGTGAAACCATCAGAATCGAGAGAGAGAGAGAGAGAGAGAGAGAGAGAGAGAGAGAGAGAGAAATGTAAATTACCAGTAACAGAATTACGTGCAGTAATTACCATTAAGAGCGCTCGTATGGTATTGCCTGGTAATACAGAAAGTTAATCAAAACTGTAAAAAAGGGGAATGAAATTTAGGTTTGTGATGGATGGTCTGTAATTCAATCAGATTACAGCATTCAGCCATCGGTGTCGGGGAGTAATTGTGTAAACATTCGTTTAATTTGATTACCGGAGAGAAACTGCTTATATGCGTTTAGAGGAGATAAATTTGACATCGCTTTTTGTATAGTGTGTCGCGCTTGTCGAGCTAAATCATTTATTTAGAGACTTATATTTATGTATATGCGTCGCGAAGGGTTGGGTATGTGTGTGTGTGCGTGTGTTTTCTGAGCGCGTATCCTGTAGACGAAATTACGTCAGTGATTATTTTAAAAACTGTAAAAAAAGGATTCACAATATTTATACAGTTGTGGGATCTGGATTCGCCCAGTCATTTCGTTCAAATTTAAATGAAGAGGAATATAAAGAGGCTGGCAATTAAATTTATTTAACAGGTAAGCTAAAATGGGTCGACGAATGACATTCGTTTAATATAAGAAGTTGATACTAGTTTTGATTTTGATTGCGACCATACTTTCTACGATGAACGTTGCAGTATAGTAATAAAATTTTGAGAAAACACCAAGAGTTATTGAAAAGCTTCAAATAAATAATAATAATAATAATAATAATAATAAAATAATAATAATAATAAAATAAAGAAAAGTAAACTTTGAAATCCAAAAGTGTAGAAGGTAGCCAAATTAGAGCTCGATTATAAAAGAAGTTGTATAAGTGATGATTATGTTAAGAAAGGAAAAAAAATAGTAACTTGTATATTTATAAACAAATAATTGCTATCGGCGAAAGAAATGGTAATAAAACGTGAAATTAGGTTTGCGGTGCATTTGGATAAAAACAGCTTAATTAAGATTAAACACCATGAAGATTGAGGAACAATCCCGATCTTTAAAGATGAGCATAAAATAAGATCCTTTTCTTCTGTTTAATTCTTGATCTGTTGTTAAAAATCCACATCAAAACCTTAACCGCGACTGGACTGCTGCGCTCATCGTTAGAGGGAACAAAGATCTGGTTATACTTATAGACTTCTCAGACACTCTAAGATCTCTAGGGTGGGACGAATAAGGAATTCTCGTGTAGACAAATTTCTCACTATTTTGCGAAAATTCTGGGCTTAGCAGGACCTACCCAAGTGAAAGTTTTCAAAGGGGACAGTCATGTGTTTAGAACTGACAGTAAATATACATTTGAGTGTAGATATTTCATTGAAAAAAAGAAGAAGTCTCAAAAGTTTATAGGGAGCACAAAAGAGTCATTAACGTTAATGACAGAAAGAGTACAATACCCAAGCATCGTTTTGATTTCAACCAGAGAGTGAATTTTAAATAGTCAGCTTTCATACAGAAGCAATTTTGTAAGGTTCCTATAAGCTCTCGAGAATCGTCAAGAGACGCTGATAATCCAGACTCACTTCACGGACTGATGGAAAGCCAAATATACTA
The DNA here is from genome assembly GCF_040412425.1 of Macrobrachium rosenbergii. Classification (NCBI taxonomy): domain Eukaryota; kingdom Metazoa; phylum Arthropoda; class Malacostraca; order Decapoda; family Palaemonidae; genus Macrobrachium; species Macrobrachium rosenbergii. The sequence continues at coordinate 11,293,862 of NC_089780.1, read as the reverse complement.
TACTTGACCTTCGTTGCCCACACCCAGGATTAACGCCCCGCCGTTGAGGAGCCTGTGGGGCTGTTTGGGTCCACGCCACGTGTGTTTAATCTCCGCTTATCTGCCAAATCTAAAACAACAACAAAGAGATAACACCATTTCTCCCATTACAGATATCAAATGTCATCTTTTTCGTTGCGCAGAATTCTAAGTCAGTTACATAGGTTCACGATTGATAAAGTTTTTTTATGCAATAGCAAGAAACGGAATCAGATTTTCTGTCAACATGGCATCTCATTCTGGCGCTCTTGCCAATATTTCAAAACAGTTCCACGTGCGTTTAAATCCACGGGTAAGCAGCTTAAGACTGTCTCCAGGGTCCATTTCAGTGGTCACGTTATGTTTGGAGGCCTATAAATATCTTGATTTCTTAATGTCATAGGTAAAGAGTAAATTAGTAAGCAAGGAAATGTGAAATAAAGCATAACATAGAGTAAGTTGGACGAGTGAGAAAATAAACAGTAGTATACAAACAGATCTATCTCTGTTGGAAGAACAAAAACATCACATGCCACATCACCATCTTTGTTGGAAGAACAAAAACATCATATGCCACATCACCATTTTACAAAGTAATCAAGATATCTCTCATGCCCTCATTAACGTTAATTATCAGGACGAAAATGTTAAATATTTATTAATGGGCTATACATAGAACGGTAAATCTTTGTAAAAAATAAGAAAAATATGTTATCGTTCATAGGTTCTGGAGAAGAAATGGACTGAAGACAAAAAATCCTAAGCTGGGCGGAATAGGAAGGAGATTAAAATACCTGGAAATGAAAAAAAAAACAACCCACATAATCTTATAATTATAACCTCAGGGTTTGTGTAAAGTTGTTGTTTTGTAAAACTGGCAACAGGACAGATCTTCAAGCGCCACGCCAGAGAAGTTGTTAGAAGAGCAAGCAGGAACGTGATATGGATAATCTGTCAGTATAGAAATTTTTCATCAAATTTCATTCCCTCTGACGCAAAGATTAAGAGTTTCGAGCCTATTTAAGCAATAAATAAAGATTTACACACGGGGAAAAGGTCTTATTTCATCTTCATTAAATACAATAGAAATTTAATTTTTGTAACTTTCTGTACAACAAATGACTCTTCAACGATGTCCGTGGCATTAGAATATTGCACCAAGTACAGTTCATACTGAATGTTCATCATTGAATAATCAAGAATCATTATATATATATATCATATATATAGGACCCATAATAATAATGTTCATCTATATATCATATATATATATATATAATTTACAGATCACGACGCCCGATTATGGGCAAACTCAGGACCCTGGGCCAAGTAGGGCACTTTTGTAAGGTGTCCGAAACATACCAATCGAAAAATGAGCAAGACCTCCATTTTCTATGTTAGTACATTTAATCCATAGCTGCCGAAATCGTCGCTAAGAGACAGTCAACGGCATTAACATGTTAAAACGTACCTTCTCTAAGGTACAGTCAACGGCATTAACATGTTAAAACGTACCTGTGGAATTAAGAGACATTATTCCAGCCCCCTTGGGTTTTCCCAAAACGCCATTTTCATCGGCATCAGTATAAAAAGAGGACATGCTGTCATTACATCTTTAACCCTTTGGGAGTATCCTCAGGGTGGTTGTCGTACCAAACGGCCTCGCCCCAAAGGGCGTTGACCGTCAGCGTCTTACCACAGAGGTGAGACACCCTTCTCAGTCCTTTCTTAATATACGAGTACAAAATGAGACTGATTTTAAAGCGTTATTGAAGAGGAAATGTGACAACTTCCATTCATACAGGAACGTATTATGTTAATTTACCATAAAGAATCGACTCCTTAAAAAAAATACAGTACTTGGCAACTTTCAAAAAAATACAACGCTTGGCAACTTTGATTTCGATCCGTGCAGAATACACAAACCGCTTTTATTGCCTCCAATTTGTCTTTCGCATCGGCCTTAAAATGGACAAATTGAAGGGTGGGCCAAGATCATAGTTATAACGTATAGGACGCCGTCGAAAAATTCCTGCACGACATCGCATATCCTATTGGTGTGCTCTGAGCAGCCAACATATCCTTCCAGGTTCTACCTGTGCTGATCATATGCTTGAGCGCTTAGCATTCCCGTTGCGTGTTTTTTCTCTCTCTCTCTCTCTCTCTCTCTCTTGATCAAGGATTGTGCCAGTGTGAGAGAATCCTACACGTACACAGTATATACATTATATGATATATATATAAACATATCCTGGGTCAAAGTATTTTTTTAATGTAATTTATTATATTTTAAAAATGGCACTTGTGTGTGTTTGTGACTGTGTATATATATATATATATATATATATATATATATATATATATATATATATATATATATATATATATATATGTGTGTGTGTGTGTGTGTGTGTATATATATGTATGTATTTATTTATGATATATTGAAATTAGTAAACTCTTGCTTGTATTTTTTCATTAAATTTTAAAATTATGTAAACCTCTAACTTTAGTCAGCATGCTGACAAATTTAAGGTGAGAATGTTTAAAAATTTAATTAAAAATACAAGCAAGAGTTTATAATATAACATTATATATATATATATATATATATATATATATATATATATATATATATATATATATATATATATATGTCTGTGTGTGTTTGTATGAAAGTTTTGTCACTAATTTACACGTGTCGTTTTTAGACTCACGAACATTACGCCACAAATACTATTAATATCGAATTCACTCTACCGTGGGAATAACATACACCAAGAAAGGAATTTTATATGATAAGTCACATCCCCCTGTCAGGATTCGAACCTGTGTCCATATTCCTGTCGAATTTACAAAGGGTCCTGTACTTCCGGTCAAAACGACAAAGTCTTGACTCACAGATTCTCAGGTTGACTTGGATTCAATTTCTCTCAGAATTGAGGAAGATGGTTTGGACATGGCCTCTGCTCATCCCCTGGGGAAAATAGTGTGTGTGATAGTGTCAGCTGGGGGGTTCCTGCGGTCACCAGAACGGTCGGAAGACTTTCACTTACTCGGCTGAGAAATGACACGGTTGCTTGGAGGCTAGTGAAGATTTATGAGCTAAAAGACGGTGGAAGCATTATTGCATGATTGGTAAAATTTCACAATTCTTTTGCGTCAATTAGCGATGGAGGTGATTGATATTTGATCGTACATTTATATATATATATATATATATATATATATATATATATATATATATATATATATATATATATATATATATATATATATATATATATATATATATATATATATATATTAAAATATTATCACTTGCGCAAGCACAACTGTTCTGTGCATTAATGCAATCAATAACAGTGCCTCGTTTAAGCAGAAGGGTGTCTAGCGGAGATATTTATTTGGAAAAATACAAACTGTCCAGGGCTGACTGTCCTCATCGTCCGATAGCCGTTAGTTCTGGAACGCTTGAATCTTTTTCTGATTAAATATCTCCGCAAGATAAATGAGGTCCTATTATATATATATATATATATATATATATATATATATATATATATATATATATATATATATATATATATATATATATATATATATATATATATATATATAGTCACTGCTCAACATTCGAATAAGCTAAAATGTGAATGGTTCCATAAAGTAAAAAAAAAAAAAATGTGCGTTCTGGACCAGCGCATTAAAAACATTACAACCTAAAAGAACCATATCACAGCCTCACGTAATGTAATTAGTTTTGATTGTCACAATCTGTATGACCAATCAATATTCGGGTCGCGTGTGACTTGGTAAAGAAACCGTTTGTTAAGAGAAATTGGATTTTATGGTCCTTCGCTCACGAATTAGGGAATGTGATTGCTTTCAGAGGAAAACACGAGTGCGGCCGAAATCGAAAATATTTCCCCCCGACCCATATTCCCCCCCCCCCCCGGGGGGGGGTGATTTTGATATTCTTAATTAGATGGGATTTTTTTGGGGTGGGGAGAATTTTTTTTTTATGTGGTTTTTCTAAAACAGATATTTTGTACGTTTCTGTTTTGTGTGTCGGATGTTTTCATTTTTTTATCCAAGTTTTTTTTTTTTTTTTGGGGGGGGGCTTAGAATATAATCATAAAGGATGGATAAATTTCAAATTACTTTTATGGCAAGTTATCTAGTTTGTGAAAGAGAAAGTTGTTTATAAAATGACAGATGAACCATTGTTCTAACAACAGATATCAAAGATGATCAAAGACAGCTGATAATCAATCTTATGCGCGTAATAAATCAATAACAAGCACATTTTATCGTACGGTACACTTTCCCTGTAGACATAAATTATGCTCTTCGCTCTCTTCAAGAAAATGTCGAATATAGAAAGTATATAATACGTAAAAAAATTAATTCTAAATTCAAGCAATTCTTGCTCACCAATTCGTAACGAAAGTTTTAATTTGCTAAGGGCATGCGTGGGCACTTCTCGTTGAAATATTGGCCCGTAAGAAATTTCCTGAATTGTCCCAAGATCTTATTTCCTGTGATTTTTTTTTTTGCATTAATTTTTCCCTTTGTTGTCTCATTATAAAAATGAAAAATGAAAGATTCATTATTCCACTTTCTGGTCTGGCGCACTCGCGAAACTCTAATTTATTTAAGGATTGAATGATTGATTTATAGATCTTAGTCATACATGCCAAGCACTGGGGCAACTAAGGTCATTCAGCGCTGAAACGGAAATTGAAAGTAAAAGTTTGAAAGGTGTAACGGGAGGAAAACCTCAAAGCAGTTGCTCTATGAATCAATTGTTAGGAGAGGGTCGACAGTAAGATGGAAGAAAGAGAATATTAGCGGAGGTACAGTAAAAGGAATGAAAGCAGTTGCAGCTAGGGGCAGAAGGGACGCTGCAAAGACCCTTAAGTAATGCCTACATTGCACCGTATGAGGTGCACTGTCGGCACTAACCTCCCTGCGGGGAATTTATTTAAGGATTTATGTCGTCAACATAAATTTTGATTGAGAAAATATCCTCCATGATTCATCTGTTTCATATCTGGGCATTTGTGAATCATTTCTTAGTATTATTTTTAATTTATTGTGTATTAGTTCCAGTATGAGAACGTGATCCCATGTGGTATTTTATCCTAATCCTTCGGGCTAGCCCTATAAGAGCTGAAAGTCAGCTCAGTGGTCTGGTTAAACTACTTTAATTTCCTAATTAAAAGATTGCAGAGTACTTGACAAGGACCGTAGTGACCACAGGAATGTATTTTTATATGTTATGACCCTAGACAAGATCAATTAGGGTCATAATCCCTTACTGCATCTGTTTAAGAACAGAATCACATCATCCGACATCCCTAAGATTCTCTGGTAGCGATGGCCCGGCATTTGGTCAGCACATTCCTTCTCTCTCTCTCGCTCGACTTCTCTCACTGAACCTACCCTCAAACAAAGGCCTGCTGGAATTAAACACCATGATACAAAACTAGACTTCATTTGTAAATTTAACGAAAGTGTTTCAGCAAAAGCTACGGTCATGAAATGGAGTGACTCACGACCTCTTAAGATGGAAATTATAACTAGAGAAAATTCTGATTCACAGTCAATCGAATAAATGATTCTAGACCAACCAATACTAGTGACTAACACCCTGGTCACCAGACAAAATACAAAGGTATTATATAATTTTTCTAGACAAAAATAAATGTCACAGAGTATGCAAAAAGAACACGGCTTCCAAAATGTTCGTCCTCACAGGACGAACCCTGAATTCCTGTTAAAAGGAACACCTTCTCATAATATACCCATTAGCGAGTACACACATGCACGCACACAAGAACCTCTCCCCTGAAACGTGACGACACCGGCTCAATGTTCGGGGGATCACAATGCTTTCTCATGATCAGAAAGCACAAATAAACGTGTCAGATACCCGCTGTATCTAACTGTGGAAACCTCCAGTGTCAACATAGGCCTACCAGCCGTATCTAACTGTGGAAACCTCCAGTGTCAACATTGGCCTAACTACACCTGCACCGGACGTGCCTTTCGCAGGCCAGCAAATAGTTCGTCAACAGGCTTACTATATATTATAACCACACATCATGTGGTTTGGCGTTAAAAATAAGCTTATTGCTTATGCACCGATCCCATCTGCCGTGTATATAGACCTGTGGTTGCTGAATCTCTCAACAGACATTTAGCTAGAATTAGTTTATGATACAAATTATGAGAGATGAAATTGAGTCCTAACAAAACTCAAAGTGTGACTGACAGCATGTCTGGTACTTTGGATCCACCCTACCCCCCCTTCACCCAGATCATGTCACTGAAAGAGTTTCCAAATTCGCTTTTGAGAAACATATCCTATCTCCCTTGTCTTCAAATATCAACCACTGTTAAATGGTTGCCATATGTGGTATGATTACAAACTTACTTGTTATTCACGACGAAGACAAGTCTTTCTATATCTTTCGCGACAGCTTTTAAAGAAATAATGTGACTATAATATAAATCTATTACAGACGAATATTGGACGTCAGTGGTATGGGCTATGGTCCGGTACCCTGTGCCAAACATTTTTAGGGTTGTCGAGTAGTGCAGGTTATGAATCAGGATAAAAACAAATAAACTTTTTTTAGTTTTAGTTAATCGGTAACTTTAATTGAGTCTTACGCTTTCTTTCAAAAGAATACTTTTAACGAAACTGTCATCTTCGCGCGCCTGCAGACGCCACTAAATATAAAAATAAAATGTGACTGAACATTTATAATTTGGCATTTGAAAACTTTTTAAACAAAGACTACTGTCGTTGTTCAAACCAGAAAGATTTGGTTTGCTCGAAACACATACTTGTCTTTCACATTGTGAATTCATACAGCGGTATATATGTGTGCGTGTGTGTGTATATATATATATATATATATGTATATATATGAATGTCTTTTACTGTAATACCACAGTATAATATGAAGATAAAAAGGCCCATAAAACAATATTTGAACGTTGCAACCATATATTTAGAGCACTTCCTTCTGTGCCCCTGTTCACTGGTAAAAGATGGACAGATGAAATGTCACAAGCGTAGGCTATATATACAAAGCATATGCAGGTGCAGCATGAAGTCTCCGATGGTATGCAGGTGACCGTTTCCCAAGAAGGCGGGAAAATAAACAATTCCCTAGTGGTTTTTTGGCCTCATTAACTCCCGCCTGGCGATGCTTCTGGTGGTCGTGTCTCCTGGAACACCTGCTTAATCCTGAGGCCTCTTCTGAAGCAGGTGATCCAGGAAACACGACCACCAGACGCATCGCCAAACGGGAGTTAATGAGACCAAAAACCACTATAATTTTTTTTTAGGGAATTGTTTATTTTCTCTCCTTGGGAAACGGTCACCTGCATATACCATCGGTGACTTAGTGGCACACTTATATATGCTTTGTATATATATACTCTTGTAACATTTCATCTGTCCATATTTTACCAGTGAACAGGGGCACAGAAGCATGTGCTCGAAATATAGGGTTGTAACGTTCAAATAGTTTTTTTATGGGGCTTTTTATCTTCACACACACACACATATATTATATATAAACTAGTTTATTTTACTGAAATGATTATGTGCGGGTCACTAGCCTTTTGCGTCAGTTAAAAATATTCATTTACAATGAAACAAACACTAGCGTTTCGTTGTACAAAACCATTTGCCATTCTAGATCAGACATAATGAAGGCGTCTTAAGGACCTCCCCCTCCCCCTTCTCTCTCTCTCTCTCTCTCTCTCTCTCTCTCTCTCTCTCTCTCTCTCTCTCTCTGTGCAGTATTAAACAAAAATTTAGATTTCATAGAGGTTAGAACGCGACGTAGGAAGTCGAAGACAAAAATGGCAGCCGAATTAATTTGCAGGTGAAGGACCCAGAACATCAGCAGAAGGTGTAGTACTCTTTTAAGATTTTTTTTTTTTTCCTCGTTCCGCGATCGAAATATCCCTCTTGCATATCGTAATCGCATGTAATCTTTATCTCACTTACTTGCGGCAGTGTTACTGTTGCCTTAGGTATGAAATTACTGAAATCATTTGCCGAGGCAACTGTTGTTTAATGTATTTCCATGGAGGGAGCGTAATTTGGACCCGGTAGAGTGTGGAAAAAATGTATTGAGAGAATATTTGTCCTAGGACCTCCTTTTCATATTTAGCTTGCTAGTTTTTCATGCAGCCCGTAATGGCTAAAACCACAGGGCGTTCAGCATTTGTGCGTGTTGTGGGTCTATAATTCCTTCTTGATTTTGCATAGTACTTGAGCGCACTAAGGGACCGCATGTTTAATAACACAGGAAGTGTGCCAAGGAGTGCGTGAAACAGAGAAAAAGCGTAGTTTTTGGGCAATTATATTTTAGACTTATGTTCTTAAGTCTTACAGTACTTAAAGATTTGACTGCTGGAGAGAGAGAGAGAGAGAGAGAGAGAGAGAGAGAGAGAGAGAGAGAGAGAGAGAGACGTGTTACCATAAGCAAACTGGCCTAACCTAACTTATCCTATAACCTGATATTATCTTTGTCAGGAGAACTTTTGTACCCACTTTCTATCGTAAAATTTTGCTTACTTGATCCATTTGTTTTTAATATTTAAACGTTAAATCTGATCTTGTAAGGTGTAAAGAGAACTTGAAAACACTTACGAAAACTTTAGATATTTAAAAAAAAAAAGAAATATGAGCTAGAAAGTCAAATTCAAGAAAACTATAAATAGAAACTGACTGACGAACGGCAGCTGACTGGAGGACCAAGGCCAGTGAGAAAAAAATTGAACATAATGATGGCGGTGATGATTTGTCTGATTTTTTGTAAAAATCATAAGTCATTCCATTAAAATTACAAGTCATTCAGAAATCTGAAAGGTTGGAGATGTATTTTATTGCAAATAGACTTGAGCAAAACCTTGGTTACATACAGACATACAGTGTTCACATTTTCCTTCAGGCACACTTGCGTAAATTTCTTTTACCAGAATTAACCAGATATTTTAGAGAGAGAGAGAGAGAGAGAGAGAGAGAGCGTTGGAGGCGCCTGTTGTATTTCCCGGGGCACGTTCATTTGGGGTGTTGGGCTCACCTATGAATAAGAAAATTCGTTTATGGGGATTCCCCTTCTCTCTCTCTCTCTCTCTCTCTCTCTCTCTCTCTCACTTCCCACTTCTGCAGTAAGTTAGGTTTTTCGTGTAAATCTTGTCTGAATTGTACTTTCACGTCTTACCTTCCAAGTCTTGACGATTCAATTAAACTGCATTAACAATCTTGAAAGCTGGAAAATGTCACTATATTCGATCCAGTAAAATTCAAATGAGATAAAATCCAACGAATGGATTGTAGACTTGATTTTATGTTTAAAGTTCACATGTCACCTCTGTGTATGATCAGAAAAAAAATCGAATTAAGGCTTCTCTTCACATCACAATTAACAGGAGAATAGCACAAACAACACAATAAAAATCGAAGTAAGACTTCTCTTCACAATTAACACGAGAACAGCGTTAAAAACACAATTAACAGGAGAGTAATACTAACACCACATCGGAATGGGGTGATGCGTCGAGCACAACCTCCAGACCTGGACTAACCCATGTCCACAGTCCACATGATTCCCGGCAGACTTCACCTGAACACCAATTTGCTGATGTTACCAAGATGCGGTTACGTTACTCACATCTCTCTCAAGATATCAATTAAACCTATTCGTTTTCACCCTCATTCACTATTAGAACTATAAAAGTTATATAAATGACATCTTAAAGCAGACGAAAGTATGTAAATGATATTATATTCCTACCTGGCACCTCAACCTCGTTTTTGCCCCTAGACCCCTCCCCCCCTCCCCCAAGTTCAGGGACCCAGAGAACCGCAGATAACGGAATTGATGATGTCATATATTATACCGTCATAAGCTTGTCTAATTACCTCCGTTACAGGGCATCGGTTATAACGAAAGCTGGCGAATGACTGATTTAATGTAATAGGAAAGTTCTTAGGAATTTAGACTTTCAAGGACGATGCCAAAGAACTTGAACAGGTTTAGTTGTACCTAAAGGGTACTAGGCAACTGTCTGGCATGTTAAGCGAGATGCCTGCTAATGTATAGAGCTGTACAGTAGGCTTACTGGCTTATTATATAGGCGTACGAGACTGCTGTATAAGCCCTGTGTTTTCAAACCCTAGACTGTACTAGACTGGTATACTGTTCACACTGTAAAATCCGTTGAAAATTTTTTCCCAGGGTGATGCACGCGTTTTGTGGGTTCTTTAATAGCTTTTACCGGTCGAGGAAGTGGAAATGCTGACCTACTTACTTACCTGTCAGGGAAACTTTTGCTTTTCATTCGTTTTCCCAAGTAATTTACTCGTGGCGTAGATTTTTGTTCATTATTGTTATTGTCAATGTTGTGAGTTGTATCTGTTATATGCATACAGTTGTCTTCTTCGGAACCTGGTGAAGATGTATGTCTTTAAGAGCTTGCAGTACTGTAGAGATTATAAATCTGTAACACTATATTATTTATATATATATATATATATATATATATATATATATATATATATATATATATATATATATATATATATATATATATATAAGGGAAATCTGCAAGAGTATGCTTGTGTGTGTGTGTGTGTGTGTGTATGTGTGGTTTCCGTGTGTTATGTGAATTACATTGTTGTTGGCGGTATTACGACAGTAATTACTCCTGCGAACGTAATTGTTATCGAAGTAGAATGTACATTCATATAACATATGCTTTTAAATGTCTAGTTTGTACACAGTTTTACGCAGCTTTATAACAGGTTCTTTTATAATAACCTGCCATATTATTTTGAAGTATTTAGACGAAATTAATAACCAGGTTTTATGTGAGAAGTGTTTTAGATAATTGTTTTTTTTTCCCAAATGAATCCCGGAAGTGTTTTAGATAATTGCTTTTTTTCCCCGTGTCGATATAAAAGCAAATGTTTATAGTTATATCGATGTATCATCATTTTTGTTTCCTTAATCTTCTTCCCTCCTTACTGGATACTAAATCCAATCTTTAGACCAAGGTCTATTCTTTAGACTTGCTAAGTGTAAGGTCCAGTCTTTAGAACGAAGTCTATTCTTTAAACTTGCTAAGGGTAAGGCCCAGTCATTAAACTAAGGCCTCTTCTTTAGACCTTGCCAAGGGTAAGGCCCAATCTTTAGACCAAGGTCTCTTCTTTAGATCTTGTTAAAGGTAAGGCCCAATCTTTAGACCAAGGTCTATTCTTTAGACCTTGCTCAGGCTAAGGCCCAATCTTTAGACCAAGATCAATTCTTTAGACCTTGTTAAGGGTAAGGTCCAATCTTTAGAGTTTAGACCAAGGTCTGTTCTTTAGACCTTGCTAAGAGTAAGGCTCAATCTTTAGACCAAGATCAATTCTTTAGACCTTGCTGAGAGGAAGGCCCAATCTTTAGACCAAGATCAATTCTTTAGACCCTTGCTAAAGGTAAGGCCAAATCTTTAGACCAAAGTCTATTCTTTAGACCTTGCTAAGAGTAAGGCCCAATCTTTAGACCAAGGTCTATTCTTTAGACCTTGCTTCAGACCTTGCTAAGGCCCTTCAGTTACAGCTCCCCGAATTCTGCGTTTTTTTCCGCTAGCTCTGTCCATGTACCATATCATCCTTGAATTCTGACCTCTCTCTCTCTCTCTCTCTCTCTCTCTCTCTCTCTCTCTCTCAATCTCTCTCTCTCCCTCTCTCTTAATCAGCTCAGTGGTCTCAAACTAAGGTTCAGGCCAGCCTCTAGGAGAGATGTTAATCAGCTCAGTGGTCTGGTAAAACTAAGGTCTCTCTCTCTAACTCTCTCTCTCTCTCTCTCTCGTATGATAATCTTCTTAACCTATCCTCATAAATTTAAAGCTTTCGGAATCTCAGTTATTTTTTTGTTTACTTGTGATTTATAATCATTTCATCTGCTTTTACTTGTTTTGTTTTCCTGATTAGCATTGATTATCCTCTCTTATTCCAAAATGAAAGTTACATAAAATCTCTTTTTCAAAAATTTTTTGCGTAAGGTTTATTACCTTCCTTGATATATCTATAGTGTGAGCCACCTATGCTCTCTGTACAAAAAAAACGAAAATAATTTTCATCCTCCATAATGTGAATCATCTCGATTGCTTTATTTACTTCCAACTTTATCCTGTTACAAACATTTTCAAACTTATGCCAGTTACAGCAGCTTCTCTTAACGGTTTGGCATATTAGACACTACGTTCGCTGACCATTTCGTTATTTTGTAATTTTACGCCTACACTTTTTCATTCTTCTTTTTCCAGCGTTTTCTCCTCCCCGATAAAACTAAATACACACAAAAATACTAAATATACATACACACAAACACACACACACACACACACATATATATATATATATGTTCATTATAATGTTCATATAACAAGTTCATTATAATGTTCACCAACAAGTCGCCTGTCGTTCTTTGTAGAAGGTAGTTCTAGAGATTTCTAATGTTGGGACAATATGTTTGTTTATTATCGGTTGCCCGCTTCCTCACTGTAAATTACTTTTTAAAAACAGAAAGACGTAAAATGTGATGCATTACTTGAAGAGAAGAAGAGAAATGTGATAGTTTTAGAGTATATTATTTATTTTTATTTTTTTTTTTTTAGTTTTGTGAGAAACTGATGGTTTCCGGAGGTTAGTCTCACTGATAGGGTCGGTATTCTTACTAACACTTGATCGTAGTTTTTTTTTTTTTTTTTTTACGCACCTCACAATAGTTGGAGGACACAAGAGTTTATTGTCTTTAGCTTGTTCTGTTGGTATTTCTGATATGGGGTTAGGTTAGGTTAAAGTTTTTACAAATTTTATACGTGACTTAGCTAATCCCATACGGAAGGTGGAAGAACATGCACCCTTTTATAGTGACATCTCATTTGTGAATTTCGTGTTCCCTTGTATGCTGTAGTATAGTGACATCTGATTTGTGAACTTCCTGTTCCACGGTATGGTATAGTATAGTGACATCTCATTTGTGAACTTCTTGTTCCATGGTATGCTATAGTATAGTGACATCTCATTTGTGAACTTCGTGTTCCACGGTATGGTATAGTATAGTGACATCTCATTTGTGAACTTCATGTTCTACGGTATGATGTGAATTTAGTTAGATTAACCGTGACTTCGCCGCTGTCAAGAGAAAAGTAAAGAATTGAAGAAATTACGAGAAATATAAGAACGGCAGATAACTTATGGCTAAAAGACATATATATACCGATACTAAAGAATAATGGAAATCGAATACTGTCAAGATAAAATAAAAGAATATAAGCAGATACAAGAACGGCAGGCAGATAGCTCGCAGAGCGACAACGCGAGCTGGCATAAGGCCATCACAGTCTGGCAACAGCTGCGAGAAAGCTAAGGCAAACCCGTTTCCCACTTATCCGGTACTTTCAACCCGTGCGCGCACTCCTGTCCCAAATTACAGGCCCAAGGAAGCCAGCAGAGTACACTCGTCAGTCATTACGGGCAATTTACCCGAGCGTGCCGTAGCGAGCGAGTCATTTTTCCCCGTTGCTTGTAAACCGCATTTCCTTTTCCCCCGGCAGTGTACGAAACGCCATTCAAACGAAAGCGGGTTTGATTTGTATCTTAGTTACGATGTTGATAATCATTTCGGCTTCGGCTGGGAAGTGTTCTTTCTCCCGCAGTGTTCATGGTAATGCCGTCAGTGCACCTCATGGGCGCACTGTAGGCATTGCTTTAGGTTCTTTGCAGTGTCCCTTATAGGCCCCTAGCTGCAACCCCTTTCCTTCCTGTTTACTGTACCTCCGTTCATGTTCTCTTTCTTCCATCTTACTTTCCTTCCTATCCTTACAATTGATTCATAGTGCAACTGCGAGGTTTCCCTGCTGTTACGCCTTTCAAACCTTTTTACTGCCAATTTCCGTTTCAGCCCCGAATGACCTCATAAGTCCCAGCGCTTGACCTTTGACCTAAATTCTATACTGTATTGTATTGGAAAGTGTCCGTATATTGCAGTGTTAAAGGCATGGCACCATTTTTCACTTTTTCATTTTTTAGATATAGATCACATACAGTTTACAAATATAACCTACAGTGATTAATAACAACAAAATTTAAATCATTTATAAGATTTCATTTGCAGACTAGCAACATTTTTCTACACTGCTAGCTGTTAAAGTGAAAATAGAACGGATATCAGTTATAATTATCTCAACGAAACCTGTATACACATATTTGTTTATTGTAATGTAATGTGTTTTCTTATTTTTATTCCTTAATTGCTGCGGCGTAGCTCTTTCGTCAGAGTTAACTTATTATGTTAAAGCTTTATAGACAAGTTTATGTCCTCTCAGTAATAATAATAATAATAATAATAATAATAATAATAATAATAATAATAATAATTAAAATAAAATAATAATAATAATAATAATAATAATAATAATAATAATAATAATAATAATAATAATAAGCGCCTTTGCATCACATCCAATGAGAGGTCTTGAAAAGGGAAAATTGTGAATAATAGAGTTTATTAGAGAAGGAATTCCTTGAGAAATTGTCTATATATATATCACTTTCACTTTCTTCTTTTGCCTAGTCATCTCTCCTTTCCTTTTCACGTTCTGCGTTCACAGCGACAGTATTAGAAGTAAAAAACTAATAGTAAGAAATACAACTATTATTAACAGAGCTTTAGACCTTTCAGTGGGTCTCTGAAAAGTTAGAGATTTTTTCAGTGTAATTTCAGTTGATTACTTCACGGTCAGATGCGAAGCGTTACGCGGGGAGGAGAGAGTTTGTGAATTTTTTGTATATGAATGGTTCGCCCCCATTGGATGACAGTTTTATATTTAAGGGCCTCCTGTTAGCAGCTATAGGCTATTTCATGAAGGTACACTACGGTCGAATACTGGTTATGTATCTCTCTCTCTCTCTCTCTCTCTCTCTCTCTCTCTCTCTCTCTCTCTCTCTCTCTCTCTCTCTCTCTCTCTATATATATATATATATATATATATATATATATATATATATATATATATATATAATGTCTCAGCTTATTCTTTCTGTTTCTCTCTCAACCTTGTTGCGACCAACAACAGTTGAATAAACCTAGGTTATCAACTGAAGCATTCTTGGTCATTACGTACCCCACCAATATCGTTCCCAGGTCATTCGGCTCCAGGACCAGATGAATTTTATTCGGCTGTACCGGATGATAGGCCATTACCGCTGGTAGGAGAGAGAGAGAGAGAGAGAGAGAGAGAGAGAGAGAGAGAGAGAGAGAATGTTAATTGATATAAATCAAGTTTATTACATGGTAATTGATTTGATGTTTTGTGGTCAGTAGTGATTGGTATGACTGTCGATTACTTAATTACACCGGGCCGTGATTTTCCGCGTAATCAAAATACTTTATTTCTTGTGACGTAACTGATGCTTATGGTTTTAACGCATGCCCCAATTTATTTCCGTTATTGTTATCACGTGTTATCACGTCGAATCTTTTGCGCAAGAATTAATAACTTGTTTGTGATATAGATGAAACACCCCTCGCTCATTTTTAAACCTTTGAGGCTATTCCGTCGTTTTGCTTAATGTTTACTATTAATAGCGACTGTGTAATGAAATATGATGAAGTGTATTGCTTCATGTTTTCAGTCGTCCGTGGGTCAAAACAATGACTGTAAAACCAGTGGAAATACTAATAAACTCAGTGTGACAAGGGTTAGAGTCTCTCAAAGCACCAGGAAGGGTAGGCGGAAGTTTGCAACCGTCCTCCAGTATTCCAGTATTCCAGTAATAATCCTAATCACTGGAATACTTTGTGTCGTTTATCTGTCTATCTTGGGTTTTAGGCCAAGAGTTGTGTTTCAGGGCGTTTGTTGATGATTTTAACAGAGTCAAGGGTTTAACTATTACGGGTGGATATTTGCGATTCGGCGACTGATTCACCATATATATATATATATATATATATATATATATATATATATATATATATATATATATATATATATATATATATATATATATATATATATATATATATATATATATATATATATATATATATGTATAGATATATATAGATGATGACGGACGCCATTCGACAGCTA